>NW_011495030.1:1319789-1320280 GCF_000754665.1 Bison bison bison
CCAATGAATATTCAGGACTTATTTCTTTTAGGATGGACTGGTTGGATCTCCTTGCAGTCCAAGGGACTCTCAAGAGTCTTCTCTAACATCACAGTTAAAAAGCATCAGTTCTTTGTCTATCAGCTTTCTTTATGGTCAAACTCTCACATCCATACATGACTAGTGGAAAAAACATAGCTTTGACTAGACAGACCTTTGTCAGCAAAGTAATGTCTCTGCTTTTTAATATGCTGTCATGTAGTATATTTTACCTCAGTAATTTTCTTTAAAAAATAGTAGCTGGGCTTCAGCCATCTTGTCAGTCTCTCACCCAGGGGCTCCCTGTAAGAAGAGGAGATCCGGAGGCTGCTGCTACTAAGTCGCTTCAGTCGTGTCTGACTCTGTGCGACCCAGAGACAGCAGCCCACCAGGCTCCTCCATCCCTGGGACTCTCCAGGCAAGAATACTGGAGTGGGTTGCCATTTCCTTCTCCAATGCATGAAAGTGAAAAG
>NW_011495030.1:1320453-1324326 GCF_000754665.1 Bison bison bison
AAATGTACTTCTGGTAATGTGAGGGGTGGGACAGCGGTCTTCAGCATGGGGTCTGACTTCCTTTGCCAGAGGAGATCATGCTGAATCTTCTGAAGAACTCACGGATGTGCCCTGTTGTAATTATCAGTGCTGTTTCCAAATGTTCGAATGTTAAGAGCACCCCTTCTGGGCACATGATAAGATTGTACTTCCTGCCCCTTTTTCTGGTTGAGCGGGGCCACATGACTAGTTCTGGCCAATGAAATATAGGTATAAGTCATTCTTGGCCTCCTGATTCAGTCTTGGTATGAGGCCTTCTGCTAGCTCTTGTTCCTTCCCGAGACTCTAACAACGGTGGAAATGAGGGCTGTCCTGTGAGCCTGAGTCTGGGTGATCTGGTGAGCAGAGCTTCTGCTGACCTACACTGGACATGTAACATGAAAGAGCAGTAAGCCTTTGCTGATCTAAGTTACTCAAATTTGGGGATGATTTGTTACTACAGCACAACTTAGCCCGGTTTCTAAGTTGTAATAAACTGAAATGACCAGGACACAGTGAGAGCTCCCCAAGTGATAAGGAGGGGGAAAGTCTGCAGAACTTGACTGACAGCAGTGATTGGCACCTTGGGACTTTACTTCCAAGCAGGAAGCAGACACTACCTTCAGATGGAGGTAATTTAGGAGAGTTTAATAGAACAGGACTATTTACAAGTGCTGGGCAGGTTAAGCCTACCAGTAGTAGGGAGATGCTATCATCCTGAAGCCCATAGGTGAGAAGTTAGGTGTGGCTATAGAAAGGAGTCCCCAACAGGAGAGGTGTGGTCTATGGGAGAGAAACATAACCACTGCTGACCCTCTGGCCATCTGGGAGGCAGCCCAGGAGAATGAACACCCCAAACATATCTTCCTCCTGCCCTTAGGGTCCTTGCCAGTGTTCCCTAACTGGCTGAACTCAATGGGAAGCTAAAGGACAAGGAAGCCCTTTGATACATCCCTAAAGGTCTGTCTCCTAGGACTCAGAGCCTGATGGAGAAGGATTTGATCAAGAGGGGCAAATGGAGGCTATCTAGGACCTCCCCCTCCTGAGTGAGACCATGCCATCAATTGTTTCCAGGTGTTTTAGGAATAATATTTTTTTAATGGGTGATGCTCTAGATAGGGCAGGATGGAATGGAGATAAGAGGACCACCAAAGAAACAATTATAGTAGATCCTGTCAGATAATGAGTGGACAGGCAGAAGGAAGGGAGGATGCAGTAGTGTCTAGGAGAGGAGAAGCCAAATAGGAAGACGCAACCAGAGCAGGAGAGGCTAACCTGTTTTGGGTGTCGCCGGTGACCACCCAGGAGCTCTTGTGGAAGAGTGATGAGGATGAAGACTGTATTAGTTAGTGTCCTGGCAGGAAACAGATGGACACTCAAGAAAGTTGACAGTAAAAAACTTCAGGAAGGGACTCTCTAAGGTGTAGGCAGGATGAAAAGAGCCAGAAAGAGATAATGAGTCATCCAGAGACTCACGACTGCTGGAAGCTGTTTCCATCCCTGTGCCTGAAGGAGCAAGAGAGAGGGTGGTGACACTGGAGCCATGAAGGAACCCCTCCCACCAGGAGCTGGGCCCACAGAGGAACACTGCCTCTGCCAGACCCTTCGTGAGGCTGCCACAGAGGATCAGAGGCAGCCAACACTTCATTCCACAGCTCTCACACCCTCCAGTCTCCTGTCATGCCTCCACTGGGTGAATCAACCAGAAACCGCAGGGCAAGGGAGCCCAGGAGGGGCAGAGAATGGATCTGTGAGGAGAGGGGGACAAGTGGAAAAAAACCCACTTGGGAGAAGGAGAAGTAAAAAGAGGCAAGGAGACAGTGAGGAAATGGTAGCTAGAGCAGCGGGGTATTTTCTGGGTAAAAAGGAAGAGGGATGAGAGAAGAACATCAGGAGCAAGCAAAGGTGTTTTCTAGGCAAAAGCCACGTGAGCTTTCTTTAGACTGAAATCCAATTTACCTAACCCAGACCACCAACATCATGTGATCAGTTAATCCTGGCCCACATCACATTGGAAAGTTTCTGTAATTTCAGGTGGCCCAAAAGATACCAAGAATGAAGGGAAAGGGGCAACATGGTCACAACAACATTGCCAGCTCCTGTTGGCTCTAACTATCCATCTTTCACACAAGAGAAAGGTAATCTTTTAGAATAAGAAGACCTTCAGTCATAGTAACACAAAGACTACCATATTACATTCCCTGGCTCCCTGGAGGCTGGCTGGATCTAGCTCAAATAATTTCTTTCCAGAGTTTCTGTTGCCAAGATTTAGAATAGCAAACAGTGATGGTGGTCAATCTAGGTGAAGTTGCCTGTGCTTTTCATCCCCTTTTCCTGGGCAATTTGAAGAAATCAGCATCTGACTTTCCAGCAACAGGCAAGTGCCAGCAACCTGTGCTGTGTTCATTTTAAAGGCTTAGCTGTCCTCTGCAACATCACTCATCAGGATGGCTAAAAAGGAAAGATTCTCTTCCTTGAGGTTGGAGTGGTACGCAGTAAGCATCTGAAAAGCCTGCAGAATCTAGGTTGCTAATGGGTAGTTAACTAAAAGAGAGAGCACAGACTGCTGTATTTGGCATGAAGTGAAAATGCGCAGAAAGGGGAAAAGTGATAAATGGTCTTAGACAGTTAGCTGAACAGGAAAATGAGGAATTAGGCTTCAGAGTTCAACCTCCTCAGTGGTTCATCACCAAAGTCAGGCAGTTCAGGAGTTCAGCCAGGCAGGTTGTGCACAAAACAACCCTCCACCCTTGACTGCAAGCTCTCCTGTCAAAGGGGCAAGGACATTTGAACTCCAGTGTGCTTTCCTCCTAGCAAGCCATGCAACCTAGCATACAGGTGTCCACTTAGAGGAAAAGGTGACTTTTTCTTTTCATGGAGATGTTATTCCCTTGACAAGCCATGTTCCTTGGAAATGGCACCACTCGGAGTTGGAGGGAAGGGTCTATTTCTGATTCTCACAGAGATGGTATATGTTTATAGCAACCCTGGCCAAATTCTTTATAGTTGCTAATGATGTTTTTTTACTTCTCATCCCTTGCCTGAAACAGCATTGCATCGTAATCAGAGTATGAGTGCAAAAAATTCAGAAAAGATGCTAATAGTAATGACAACAATGACAATCCCTCATTTGGATTTAGCCCTTAACCTTTATTATAAAAGTACCTCCTGTATAGGATCTCATTCAAGCTTCAGGACTATACTCCCCATTTAACAATTACGGAACTCAGCCAAAGAGAGTCAGGACTGAAACATCAGTTTGCTGATTTCAAATTCTCTGTTTGTACAATATAAACAACAACAAAAAAAATCTACACATTTAGAGAGGCTTCTACATATTGAGTTCCTGAACAGCAAGCACCTATTGGTATGTCTCCTGAGTAACAGAACAGTAATTTTCCCCTGGGATCTGCTGCCATTTCTCTGTCCACTTTCTTCAGCCCAGTGAGAGGCTTGTATCTCAGGTCTGGCTCTTCAGGGCACTGCCATAGTGATTGGTTCAGGAATGGCATGTGATCCAATCAGAGCCAGTGAGAGACAAGGCTATATTTGCATCAGTTCAGTTCAGTCACTCAGTCATGTCTGACCCTTTGCAACACCATGGACTGCAGCACACCAGGCCTCCCTGCCCATCACCAACTCCTGGAGTTTACTCAAACTCATGTCCATTGAGTCAGTGATGCCATCCAACCATCTCATCATCCATCGTCCCCTTCTCCTGTCCTCAATCTTTCCCAGCATCAGGGTCTTTTCAAATGAGTCAGCTGTTCACATCAGGTGGCCAAAGTATTAGAGTTTCAGCTTCAGCATCAGTCCTTCCAATGAATATTCAGGACTGATCTCCTTTAGGACTGT
>NW_011495030.1:1325097-1325612 GCF_000754665.1 Bison bison bison
GCTGAGTTTTCCAAATTTGCTGACATATTGAGTGCAGCACTTTCACAGCATCATCTTTCAGGATTTGAAATAGCTCACCTGGAATTCTATCACCTCCACTAGCTTTGTTCATAGTGATGCTTTCTAAGGCCCACTTGACTTCACATTCCAGGATATCTGGCTCTAGGTGAGTGATCACACCATTGTGGATATCTGGGTCATAAAGATCTTTTTTGTATAGTTCTTCTGTGTATTCTTGCCACCTCTTCTCAATACCTTCTGCTTCTGTTAGGTCCATACCATTTCTGTCCTTTATCGAGCCCATCTTCGCAAGAAATGTTCCCTTGGTATCTCTAATTTTCTTGAAGAGATCTCTAGTCTTTCCCATTCTATTATTTTCCTCTATTTCTTTGCATTGATCACTGAGGAAGGCTTTCTTATCTCTCCTTGCTATTCTTTGGAACCTGCATTCAAATGGGTATATCTTTACTTTTCTCCTTTGCTTCTCACTTCTCTTCTTTTCACAGCTATTTGTA
>NW_011495030.1:1325712-1326517 GCF_000754665.1 Bison bison bison
CTCACATCCATACATGACTACTGGAAAAACTATAGCCTTGACTAGACAGACCTTTGTTGGCAAAGTAATATCTCCACTTTTTAATATGCTATCTAGGTTGGTCATAACTTTTCTTCCAAGGAGTAAGCATCTTTTAATTTCATGGCTGCAGTCACCATCTGCAGTGATTTTGGAGCCCCAAACAATAAAGTCAGCCACTGTTTCCACTATTTCCCCATCTATTTGCTATGAAGTGGTGGGACCAGATGCCATGATCTTAGTTTTCTGAATGTTGAGCGTTAAGCCAACTTTTTCACTCTCCTCTTTCACTTTCATCAAGAGGCTCTTTAGTTCTTCACTTTCTGCCATAAGGGTGGTGTCGTCTGCATATCTGAGGTTATTGATATTTCTCCCAACAATCTTGATTCTTGTGCTTCTTCCAGCCCAGCGTTGCTCATGATGTAGTCTGCATATAAGTTAAATAAGTAGGGTGAATAACAGCCTTGACATACTCCTTTTCCTATTTGGAACCAGTCTGTTGTTCCATGTCCAGTTCTAACTGTTGCTTCCTGACCTGAATACAGGTTTCTCAAGAGGCAAGTCAGGTGGTCTGGTATTCCCATCTCTTTCAGAATTTTCCACAGTTTATTGTGATCCACACAGTCAAAGGCTTTGGCATAGTCAATAAAGCAGAAATAGATGTTTCTCTGGAACTCTCTTGCTTTTTCGATGGTCCAGTGGATGTTGGCAATTTGACCTCTGGTTCCTCTGCCTTTTCTAAAACCTGCTTGAACATCTGGAAGTTCACGGTTCACATATTGCTGAA
>NW_011495030.1:1326790-1375547 GCF_000754665.1 Bison bison bison
CAGATGTTCCCTTGGTATCTCTAATTTTCTTGAAGAGATCTCTAGTCTTTCCCATTCTATTATTTTCCTCTATTTCTTTGCATTGATCACTGAGGAAGGCTTTCTTATCTCTCCTTGCTATTCTTTGGAACTCTGCATTCAAATGGGTATATCTTTACTTTTCTCCTTTGCTTCTCACTTCTCTTCTTTTCACAGCTATTTGTAAGGCCTCCTCGGACAGCCATTTTGCTGTTTTGCATTTCTTTTTCTTGGGGATGATCTTGATTCCTGTCTCCTGTACAGTGTCATGAACCTCCGTCCATAGTTCATCAGGCACTCTATCAGATCTAGTTCCTTAAATCTATTTCTCACTTCCACTGTATAATCATAAGGGATTTGATTTAGGTCATACGTGAATGGTCTAGTGGTTTTCCCCACTTTCTTCGATTTTCGTCTGAATTTGGCAATAAGGAGTTCATGATCTGAGCCACAGTCAGCTCCCAGTATTATTTTTGCTCACTGTATAGAGCTTCTCCATCTTTGGCTGCAAAGAATATAATCAATCTGATTTCAGTGTTGGCCATCAGGTGATTTACATGTGTAGAGTCTTCTCTTGTGTTGTTGGAAGCAGGTGTTTGCTATGACCAGTGCTTCTCTTGGCAAAACTCTATTAGCCTTTGCCCTGCTTCACTCTGTACTGCAAGGCCAAATGTACCTGTTACTCCAGGTGTTTCTTGACTTCCTACTTTTGCATTCCTGTCCCCTATAATGAAAAGGACATTTTTTGGGGGGTGTTAGTTCTAAAAGGTCTTGTAGGTCTTCATAGAACCATTCATCTTCAGCTTCTTCAGCATTACTGGCGTTTTGCATAGGCGTTTAAGACAGCAGAGCAGGGAGACTTGAACTCACGACAGAGATGCCAAGTTCAATATTTGGAGTGATTTTCCCTGCAAAGAAACTTAACAACTGGCAGAGTGACCCCATCACATCAAACAAAAGAGAGGGAAGCCTCATGGAAGCAGGTAGGAAAGATGCAACTGCACCATCAATCCGACCCTCATGCTTCCCCACCCCCTGGCACTGGGGCCCGCAATCAGGAGGGAGCTCAAAACCTGGACTTCTCTGTGAGGAGCGATGGGCTCCTACCTCACTTTGGGCACTCCCGCTTTTAAGATATTTGCCTTAGTTGGGACGGGTAACACCCACCTTTTCCCCATTGGTCTTGGGCAGGGAAGAAGGTGTGCCTAGGGGTTTTGGCTGCAGTCTTGCCCCGACGTGGGATGTGGGGATAAATAGAACCAGTGTGAGTGATAGCAGCCAGAAAGTGACGGGAGGCAGGGTCCTAGTGGCAGCATCAGAGCCTGTAGATGAGTCCCATGCCTAAGTACGTTTTATTTACTTGAGCCACTGTATTTCCTTTATTGGGCTTACCTGGTGCCTCAGATGGTGCAAAACCTGCCTTTTGTATTATCTGTCACTTTCAACTAAAGTAGCTTGGCTAGTTCAGGTAGTCTCTTCCTCTTTCATCCATTAGCCATATGAGAATGCAGGCAGTGCCACTCACAGTGCTGGGGGCCAACATAAAGGTTGAGTTGCCAAAGACTGAACTACAGAAATTCCCTCAGTGCTGTTCTATGACTACTCACCAGCCCTTCTCAGCAGCCTGTAAGAATTGGAAAAATTCCTTTTGCACAGATGCCGGAAGACTAGCCTAACCTACTGGTAATTGTGAGGCAATTGTGTGGTATAAGTAGCCTCAGTAGAGGTTGAGCTGGGCTCTAATTGTGCATGGATACCTGGGTCAGACTGATCCCTGATGGTGAAAGGTTGTCTCTCAGTGGTAATGAAGGCTACATAAAGGGGAATCTTCTCCCCCAGACAGAGGGCATAAGCCATCTCCTTCAGGCTGACTGGACCACCAGAGGTCATGTACTCCCCACTGGATCAATAAAGGTTGCCAGGAGCAGGCCATTCATTGGTTGGTTTAAACTAACTAGAATCTACCCTGGATCCAGAAATGGTGTCACATTGGTTACCCCTGAGTCACACTTGGGAAAGATAGATGCCAAAACTGGAAATGCGTATACAAGAAAGAATTAAGGACTAAACGTTAGGTAAGACCAAGAATGTCATTATTGATCATGCCATTACTACTCGATCATGTGACACTGGGCATATCCCTCTAACTCTTTTGGCCACAGTGTCCTTGTCTGCAAATTGAAGACAGAATGAAGGATATCGACAGTCCCTTTTCTGTTCTAATATGCTCTGACTCTTTGACTCCGACTCTATTTGACTCCAAACACAAAACACATGCAGTAAGATGTGGAAGGGAAAGTTGATGATGTTGGTAATTAATTCAAAATTGCTTCACTTTGGGGGAGAGTTGTTGATAAGACACAGGTGTGTCCTACCTTAAGAAAACCCCAAATCAGATCCACAAAATACAGAAACTTAGGTGAGATGACACATACTACATTTGCTTTGCAAAGGGATTTACCACAGTAAATCATCTTTCCTGATTTCTATTTATTTTTAGATACTATGATGTCTTAAGTTTGAAGAAGTTGCTTTTACAACTTTTTGATGTTTCCTTGATTTTTTTTTTTTTTTTTGAGAAATTCTGCTGTTTCTCCACACTTGAGAGGGTATTTCAGGTGGTCTTGAGTGATGACTATGAGAGGGAGCAAAGAAAGTGCGGGAAAACAAGCTTCAAATGGTGCAGCTTAGTTCAGCATCAGCATTTAAATTTTTTTTTTATTTTATTCCTCGGTATGCTGGATCTTCGCTGCTGCTCGGGCTTTTCTCTACTTGTGGTGAGTGGGGACTACTATGCAGTTGCAGTGCATTGGCTTCCCATTGCGGTGACTTCATTCTAGAGCACAGGCTCAGTTGTGGTGATGTTGCAAGAAGGGGTCCCTTCCAGGGCCCGAGAGTGGGTTCTTGTCTAACAATGGGAAGTGAATTGTCTGAGGAGACACACATGCTGACTAAACAAGAGATGTTATGGGGAAGGGCCCCCCGTGGAAGAGAGCAGGAGGGTAAGGGAACCTAGGAGGACTTCTCTGCCACATGCCTGAAGTTTCAGGTTTTATGGTGATAGAATTACTTCTTGAGTTTTCTTTGGCCAATCACTCTGACTTAGGGTCCTTCCTGGTGGCTCATGCCATTGCTCAGCCAAGATGGATGCCAACAAGAAGGATTCTGGGAGGTGGTAGGACATATGACATCTCCTTTTGACCTTTCTTGAATTCTTCTAGTTGGTGGTGGCTTATTAATTCCATGTTCTTTACCAGGACCTGCTGTTGTAAAATAACTCATGCAAATGGTAGCCTGGCCAGGGTGGGCAGTTTCAATCAGCGTGTTTCCTAACAGTGGCACAGGGGTTTAGTTGCTCCATGGCCTGTGGGATCTTTCCTGACCAGGGATTGAACCCATGTCTCCTACATTGGCAGACTGATTCCTTACAACTGAGCCACCAGGGAAACACTTCCCCCCTTTTTTAAAGATTTTTGTTTGTTTTTGATGTGGACCATTTTTAAAGTCTTCATTTAATTTATTACAATAGTGTTTATGTTTTATGTTTTGTTTTTTTGGCCACAAGGCATATGAGAATCTTAGCTCACTTACCAGGGTTTGAATCTGCAACCCTTGCGTTGGAAGGGGAAGTCTTAACCATTGGACCACAGGGAAGTCCCTAGCATTTGTTTTAAAAATGTCCCTTATTACTCCTGATCTCTATTAAGGACAGTTATGTCCTAGCAATGGTTTACTCCTTTTCCACTGTTCTTTGTTTTTCTTTAGGATGAACTTCCCTGGTGGCTCAAATGGTAAAGAATCTGCCTGCAATGCAGGGAACCCAGGTTTGATCTCTGGGTCAGGAAGATCCCCTGGAGAAGGGAATGGCAACCCACTCCAGTATTCTTGCCTGGAGAATCTCATGGACAGAGGATCCTCGTGGGGTTGGAAAGGATTGGACAGAACTGATCAACTAACACTTTCACTTCCTTTCAAAGTCATACGAATGAGGGAGCACCATAGCAAGTATATCAACTGGTTCCACAGGCAAATGTTCATTTCAAAATCTAGCAGCTTCTAAAAGCATGACGACAAATCAGTCTTACTCAAATCTAACTCTCAGCACTTCCTTCTCCCTGTGACAAAATTCCAGTGTCCTCTTGGTGCCCTCCTGCCTTTCACCTGAAGTACTCTCTATCTTGTGCCTCCCCTGATACTATTTGCCAGCCACAAGCAGGGCCATTGTGAGCAGGACCCGTGCTCTTCCATGACACTCCCCTCCTCCCTTCTACCTCAAGACCCATCCCAGGTTTTCCAGACTACTGAAAACCATACAGTACAGCAGGTATGGTTCCTTCCAGGACAGAACTCTTTCCAGACCATCTAGCCCATTTAGCATGTCAAATCCTTAAAGCATAGGAAACTGCCAAAGAATAAACTGTGTTTTCTAGTGCCTCAGAGAAGAGAATGCTTCTCCCCCTGCAAAACAGCCTATGGAGGAGTTAGTCCACAGAACAATTGGAAGTTGTAGAAATGCAGTGATTTACTAAAAGAACAAACCAACCCCCCCCCAATTTTTAACAGGTTCCCACCTGTAAAGTTTCAGGGTTCATAAAATGATGATCTAGTCCTCAAATGTGCTTTTTGACATTCAGTGTTCTTAACATTGAGAAATTCTGCATACAGATATTAATGTGTATCTTCCTCCCCCTACCCTGACAAAGTTCTGGCAACATTAAGATCAGATTCATTTGGCAGTAATCAGCCAGAGTTGGGTCAGTATTACCCCTTGAGATAGGACTCCTGCTTCAGCCCAGCACTATGCTCCTGGCTGCCTGGTTTCTTGCCCTTCTCCAGCACTGACCAGTCTGACCAAACCCCACCCCCCCGGCAGATGTGTGAGATTGCAAATCCCAGTTTACAAGGCACTGCCCCCACCACCACTGCTTCATAATCTCTTCTAGGCTTCACAACAGTCCTGTGGAACAGGCAAAGTGAAGATACCTCCACCATCCTCCTGCCATAATAATTTAAAAAAATTTTCCCCAAATTTATTACAAAATCATATTCTATGGCATATAGAAAGCAAATTCTAGGCAATGATAACCTGTTTACACAAACACTAGATTTAGCTTCCCGACCCTCCCACCAGGTCCAGGAAAAACAATTGTATCTACATTGTAGATACAGTGTATCTACAACATATTGGAAATACTTGGAAAGGATTTTTTGTTTGTTTTTTGGGCTTTTTAAAAATTGATTTACAATATGCAATATTAAGAAAAGACCCTAGTGCTGGGAAAGATTGAAGGCAAAAGGAGAAGCAGGTGTCAGAGGATGAGATGGTTAGATAGCATCACTGACTCAAGGGTCCTGGATTTGAGCAAGGTCCGGGCGATAGTGGAGGATGGGGAAGCCTGGGGTGTTGTAGTCCAAGGGGTCGCAAAGAGTCGGACACAATTTAGTGACTGAACAGCAACAAGTTCAGCATAGTGATTTAATTTTTTAAGATTATACTGCAGTTAAAGTTATTAGAAAATAATGGCTATATTTCCCTGTGCTGTACAATATATCCTTGTTGCCTATTTGTTTTATACATTAGTAGTTTGTATCTCTTAGTCCCATACCCCAATCTCCTTCTCCCCTCTTCCCTCTGCTTGCTGGTAACTGCTAGCTTGTTCTCTTTATGTGTGAGGCTGTTTCTATTTTGTTATATATACATTTGTTTGTTTTATTTCTTTAGATTCCACATATAATTGGTGACATAGAATATTTGTCCGTATCTGACTTCTCTTTCTAACCTTCTAGGTCCATCAATACTGTTGCAAATGGCAGGATTTCATTCTTTCTTATGGCTCAGGAATGTTCCTTTGTATGTATATGTGTATATCCACACTTTTATCCATTTATCAGTCAATGGACAGTTAGGTTGCTTCCATATCTTAGCTATTATAAATAATGCTGCCATGAACATCGGGGTGCATCTGTTGATACCTTTTCAAGTTAGTGTTTTCCTTTTCTTTTGATATATACCCAGGAATGAAATTGCTGGGTCATATGGTAGTTCCAGTTCTAGTTTTTTGAGGAACCTCAATACTGTTTTCCATAGTGGCTGCACCAGTTTATATTCCCACCAACAGTGTACAAGTGTTCCCGTTTCTGTGCAACCTCGCCAACTTTTGTTATATGTAGACCTTTTGATCATAGCCGTTTTGACAGGTGCGAGGTGGTATTTAGTAATTTTGATTTGCATTTCTCTGTTGATTAGTGATGTTGAGCATCTTTTCAGGTACCTACCTGGTAAAAATTTTTAAATCCTGATGCCAGGATGCATCCCAAACCATGTAATTCAGACTCTGTAGGGGTGAACACCAGGAATCGATAGTTTCTTTAAATCCCCAGATGATTTAAATATGCTCTCCAGGCTGAGAACCACTGCCTTTGAGTCAGCCCTGAAACCAGCAGCATAGTGAAAGGAGATGAGTTAAGCATTTCCCAGTTCCTAACTATAGCAAAGATACTATTGTTACCAATTTTTTAAGCTAAATATTGTTTTGTTATATTTATTTTTATTTAGCTATGCTGGGTCTTAGTTGCAGCATGTGGGATCTATTGCCTGACCAGGGATGCAACCTGGGCCCCCTAATTAGGAGCTTGGAGCCTTAGCCCCTGAACCATCAAAGAAGTTCCAAATAGTTACTTATCTTTAAAGGCTTATGATTCCTGGGAAGTTTGGAAAAGAGGTGTTGCTCTTAGAAAAGATTCTAAGCTTTACTAACTAGATGAATGGGAATTCCTACATCTGACAGATTCTAATTAAACCATACTCTCTTGTAAGATGGCCCATTACCCACGTATCTCACATGCAGACGAGTGGCCAGTCATACCTCTGAAAGTACCTCTAACAGAGGCTGTGAATAAGGCTCCTTAGCAGAAGGTCACTGAAATTATTTATTATAAAATTATTTTATATTAACTTATTATGATTTTACTGCAGAGGGCTTTCACTAAAAGGGGCCAAAGAGGGCACTCTGAATGTTCCAAGTATTTACCAGGCAGAAGCACTTAAGCAAGAGGGACACCTTCAGCTGGAAATGCTCCAACCTGGGGCTGGACCAAGTATGTGTTCACCTGTGGCCTTGGCCAGAATCTAAATGCAGGCACCGGAGGTCAGCTCGGACAGCATAGGGGCATTTAAGGTGAGGCAGTGATTTAGTTCAAGGCATAACCTGTTCTGTTTAAAGCATTTTGAAGTGTTCCCCAGGCTCTGACTTTTGAGACTGACAATATTCCAAGAATCAGAGGCTAAATATTGGAGGCAGGGAAACTATTCCTACCACTCACTCAGAAATATTTGATCATTTCTTGCCCCAGGAGTGGAGAGGAGCTCTATGCTGGAACCAAGAAGTTGTTCACTATTTGTTCAGTCATTATCTCTATATGACGTGAAGGCCGCAAAGCACTATTAATCACCAGAAGTATTATTAAGCAGCTGCTGGCTTAACAACTGTGCAAGATGACTAAAAGGGTTTGGTCTCTAATCCCAGTTGGTGCCTATTAAATATATACAGCAACTGATTGACTTACAAAAATGTATCAGGCTTCCCTGATAACTTCCCTGATAACTCCTGCAATGCAGGAGTCCCCAGTTCGATTCCTGGGTCATGAGCAGCCCATGGAGAAGGGATAGGCTACCCACTCCAGTATTCTTGGGTTTCCCTTGTGGCTCAACTGGTAAAGACTCCACCCGCAATGTGGGAGACCTGGGTTTGATCCCTGGGTTGGGTAGATCCGCTGGAGAAGGGAAAGGCTACCCACTCCAGTATTCCGGCCTGGAGAATTCCATGACAGTATAGTCCATGGGGTTGCAAAGAGTTGGACATGACTGAGTGACTTTCACTTCACTTCACTTCTGGTAAAACCTGCACTCAATAGCTACCACTCACCCATAGGCTTTATTAAAAAGAAAAGTACTCTTAAGTTTCCTTTCTCTATTGTCACATTATTACCATCACTTATAGCTTATAAACCCAGTATAGACTTAGAAGCATATTACTGTAACTCTTGTTCAATATGAGGATTTCATCTCCTTTTGAGATATGCCTTATGATATGCCTGTCATATCAAACCACAGAGGATCATCTCTTATCATGTGCAGTGATGCAAAGCCAACTGTTTGCACCAAGGTGCCAGCATGAGCAGCATAGAATCTCCCAGTGTACTCTGAGTGGCTGGAGGATATCAGTACCAGGCAAGGCTCTGTGAGAAGGAATTTTTTTAAATTGAAGTATAATTGCTTTAGCAGTGTTATATTAGTTTCAGGTGTATAGCATAGTAATTTGGGGGTATTTTTTAACAGATTACATGTTGTTATAGGCTATTATAAGACATTAGGTATGATTCCCTGTACTCTATAGTAAATCCTTGTTACTCATTTGTGTTATGTATAGTAGTTTGTGTCTGTTAATCCCACACTCCTAATTTGCCTCTCCCCTCCCCCCTCTCCCATTTGATAACCATAAGTTTCTTTTCCCTATCTGTGAATCTTATTCTGTTTTGCTGTATACATGAATTTGTATTATATTTTAGATTCCACATATAAATGCCATCATATAGTATTTGTCTTTCTCTGCCTGACTTATTTCACAAAGCATAATTTTCTCTAGGTCTACCCCCATTGCTGCAAATGACAATATTTCACTCTTTATGACTGAGTAATATTCCATTGTGTCAATGGAATATTGTGGACATTATGTGGACATAATGTGGACATTATGTCAATGTCCACATCCTTTCAATTCAGCTGTTTCTTGATGAGCACTTGGGTTGCTTCCATGCTTTTTTGGCTATTGTAAATAGTACTGCTATGCCCATTTGGGTACATCTATCTTTTCAAATTAGTGTTTTCATTTATTTTAGGATATATACCCAGCAATGGAATTGCTGGATCATAAGGTAGGTCCATTTTTAGTTTTTCAAGAAACCTTCACTTTTCCAAAGTGGTTGTATGAATTTACATTCCCACCAACAAGGTAGAAGGATTCTCTTTTCTCACACCTTCTCCAACATTATTTGTAGACTTTTTGATGGTGGCCATTCTGACTGGTGTGAGGTGATACCTCATTGTGCTTTTTATTTGAATTTCTCTAACAGTTATCATTATTGAGCATCTTTCCATGTGCTTGTTGACCATCTGCATGTTATCTTTGGAAAAATGTCTGTTTAGGTCCTGTGCCTATTTTTTGATTGGGTTGTTTGTTTTGTTTTGGTATTGAGTTGTATGAGTTGTTTATAGGCAATAGTTTGGATATTAACAACTTGTCAGTTGCATCATTTGAAAATATTTTCTCCCATTCCATAGGCTGTTTTTTTCATTTTGTTGATGGTTTCCTTTGCTGTGCAGAAGCTTTTACATTTGATTAAGTGGCATTGGCTTATTTTTGCTTTTACTTCTTTTGCCTTGGAATGCAGGAAGTATTTATACAGGAAAAAGGCCATGCTCCTTTATCCCCAGAGTCTTACTGAATCAATAGATTCACTTTGATCTGACCCTCAACCCAACCTGAACTGGAATGAGACTCAGACTAGGCTAATTAGGGAAATTTTTTAGTTGTAGGTTATAGAATCTCAATAGAAACTGACCTAAACGAAGAGGTATTTATTAAGGTACAGTAGTGGCTGGATCTAAGCACCTCAGAGATGTTTATCCAGAATCAGTTGTTTTCCATTTCTCCACTGTGATTTCCTCCATATTTGCTTCATCTGGGCTTCCCTTGTGGCTCAACTGGTAAAGAATCCGCCTGAAATACTGGAGACCTAGGTTCGATCCCTGGGTTGGGAAGATCCCCTGGAGGAAGGAAAGGATACCCACTCCAGTGTTCTGGCCTGGAGAATTCCATGGACTGTAGTCCATAGGGTCGCAAAGAGTCGGACATGACTGAGCAACTTTCACTTTGCTTCATCTTCAGACAGATGCTCTACAAGAGGTGACAATAATAACAATAATAACCAGAAGTTCCTGGGTCAGATTCAACCAGCTTGGCATCCTCAGATCATTCTTTCAAGAACCTGGGGCTAATTTCCATTGGCCTTGTCAGAGGCCATCTCTGAATCAGTAACTCTGACCAGGGAAATGCAGTTTCTTACCAGCCTGGGCCAGCCTTGGTCTTATGCCCACTCCTCATTCGAGGTAGGGAGGTCAGCCCTGATCATCCATCATGGACTAATACTTCAGGGGGGTCAAAAGATAATTGGGATATTTTCCTAGAAGGTGAATGGAAGCTGAGTATCAAGAACAATAGCTCTGGGCTATAGTCTGCTTGCTCTGTTTGTGGATGCTGGATACCTCTTCCTCATTGTCATTGAATTTTTTGTATTAATAGGTAATTTAATAATCAGTAGCTTTAAAATTAATAAATTAATGGATGACAGTATAAATATGAATCATTTAAATACTCTACAGTATTTAGTGCCTAAATGGATGATACAAAACAAAGATGCAAAGATAAGAGATCAGGAGAAGAGGCAAAGTCTGAACTGGGTCTTGAATGATTGATAGGTATAGCGAGAGGCAGGGTGGTAGAGGTGCATTCCAGGCAGGGACACAGCCACTGAGATCAGACAAGCCCCATGCCTCCAGGGAGAGAGAGGCAACTTGGCAGGCTGAGCTTCATGTGGGGAAACGGTGGGGCGTGGGGAAGGTAAGATGGGGCTGATTACAAGTCTGGAATGACCTTCTGCATAGTAGACACTCGGTGGGGTGAAAGGGTGAGTTAGCACTGAAGGAAGGGAGGAAGCATCCAGTTTGGAATAGGATAAGTTGGCAGTGTCAGCAGGAAGCATGAAGTGGGATGACAGTGCTGCTTTGGAAAGATAAGCCTGGTGGAGATGGGAAGGGTGAAGGATTGTCAGGGGTGAAGAGGAAAGCAGGGCATTAGTTCAGTAATTAGTTCAGACACTGTCATTTGGTAAAGGTGATGAGAGTCTGGCCACTGTCCTTTCAGACAGCTGTTTGCAACCCAGCCTCAAAAGTCCGTTCATCAACCTGCCCCACCCTTACTCTTGCTCTCTTGCTACCTCTCCTGCCTCCACTTCCTGAATGCATAATGAGATATTTGACTATATTCAAGAAATGTTTAAAATACAAGAAGGCTCCATTGAGAGAGGGAGTAAAGAGTACCATGAGAAAAGACCAAGCCTTGCTAAGAGACACACAAAGGACTGATGGGGATGACATAGAGGCCCAGATAGCCCAAAGAAGATACAGCTTATTGTCACTTGCTACTCTGCAAGCTGAGTTTGGATCTCAGCTTCAGCATTCACTGGGTGGATGATCAGGGGCATGTTATCTCCCTTAACCTAAATATTTCTCGTCTGTAAAATGGAGGTACTTGTACTTTCCTCAGAGATTTATTATGAGAATTGTGTTAACAATGTTAAGTACAGTGCCTGACTCAATAAATGTTATTATCATTATTATTAGCAACAGCTGCAGCCGCGATAATATATTTACAGGTGTGAACAAAACAAGCAGTCTTGCTGGTGGGATTCACCTTGACATCCTCCCAAAGCTAAAAATTCCTACCTGAAAGGGAAGCCTTTGGAAACTGAGTTAAGCTCTTTTCCACCTGTCCTCAGACTGAGCTGAGACTAGTGAACTGTTCTCTCCTGAAAGATACCAACCACTAGAGGGAGAGTGGATTTCTAGAAACCACAGCCTCTTAATCTCTATATCTTTCACACTGCAGATAGCCACATATTAGCAGTTTTGATACCAATTTACTGCAGTCCAAATAGTGGTTTTTTTTAATGGAATGGAATAAAATTGAAAATAGCATTAACTTCAGAAGATTCAGGTAGATATTGTTTCATGAAGTCCTTTGTTTTAGTTACATAATTATGTTTGTATGTGTAAAATGTATTTCTCACTGTGAGTCATGATCAGCCATCAGTAGCATAAGAAACACTGCCTTAAAGGATATTCAAGAGAAAACTATCTTTCTTCTTTAATTTTCAGACAGACTGTTGTTCAGTTGCTCAGTTGTGCCCAACTCCTTGCAACCTCATGGACTGCAGTATGCCAGGCTTCCCTGTCCTCCACAATCTCACAGAGTTTTCTCAAATTCATGTCCATTGAATCGGTGATGCCATCCAGCCATCTCATCCTTTGTCATGTCATCCTCTTTTCCTCCTGCCTTCAGTCTTTCCCAGCATCACGGTCTTTTCCAATGAGTCATTTCTTTGCATCAGGTGGCCAAAGTATTGGAGCTTCAGCTTCAGCATCATTCCTTCCAATGAATATTCAGGGTTGATTTCCTTTAGGACTGACTGATTGGATATCCTTGCTGTCCAAGAGGCTCTCAAAAGTCTTCTCCAGCACCACAGTTTGAAAGCATCAATTCTTTGGCACTCAACCGTCTTTATGGTCCAGCTCTCACATCCGTACATGACTACTGGAAAAACCATAGCCTTGACCAGACGGACCTTTGTCGGCAAAGTGATGTCTCTGCTTTTCAATATGCTGTCTAGGTTTGTCAGAGCTTTTCTTCCAAGAAGGAAGGGTTTTTTAATTTCATGGCTGTCGTCACTGTCCACAGTGATTTTGGACCCCAAGAAAAAACTCTGTCACTGTTTCCATTTTTCCCCATCTGTTTGCCATGAAGTGATGGGACCAGATGCCATAATCTTCATTTTTTGAATGTTGGGTTTTAAACCAGCTTTTTTACTCTTCTCATTCACTTTCATCAAGAGTCTCTTTAGTTTCTCCTCACTTTTTGAAAGTAGGGTGGTGTCATCTGCATGTCTGAGGTAATTGATATTTCTGTCAGCAGTCTTGATTCCAGCTTGTGCTTCATCCAGCCCGGCATTTTGCATGATGTACTCTGCATGTAAGTTAAATAAGCAGGGTGACAACATACAGCCTTCATGTACTCCTTTCCCACTTTGGAATCAGTCTGTTGTTCCATGTCCAGTTCTGACTGTAGCTTCTTGACCTGCATACAGATTTCTCAGGAGGCATGTAAGGTGGTCTGGTATTCCCATCGCTTTAAGAGTTTTCTGCAGATACCAAACAAGTTACATTCATGTGAGTCATTTTTCTGTATTAAAGAAGAATCAGATACAGGAATGCAGGACTAGATTTAACTAATGGTGCCTAATATTGTTAAAAACTTGTGTTATTTCTTGGATCTTCTTCCTCTGATATAAACATCTGTCAAGATGTAACCAGGCCATCTTTTTAGGCCTTTTTTCACATGTGTGTAAATTACTTTCATAGCTCTTTTTCTAGGTGATGACATCAACTCCCAAGATTTTCAATGGTTCCTTTAAAGTGGCTGAATCCTAAATTACTTCTCTAGCTCTGAACTCCAGACGTGTATTTCCAAATGATGGCTGAAGTTCTCTCCATAAGATATCCCATACAACCCTCAAATTCAACCTATCCGAAAGTCAGTGTATCATCTTCCCTTTGTTAAAAAAAAAAAGTTGAAAAGCCCTTCCTGTATTCCTTCTCTTGGCCCTTGTCTTAGTCTATTCAGGCTTCTATAACAAAATACCACAGATTGGATAGTTTATAAATAACAGAAATATATTTCTCATAGCTCTGGATGCTGAAAGTTGAGGATCATGGTGTCAGCAGGATTGGGCCATCACCCAGGGTCTTCCAGGTCTCAGATTGCATGTTGTATCCTCACATGCATCCTCCTTATTGCCAAATTCAGACTTAAGTTGAAGAAAGTGGGGAAAAATACTAGAGCATTCAGGTGTTACCTAAATCAAATACCTTATGATTATACAATGGAAGTGACAAATAGATTCAAGGGATTAGATATGATAGACAGAGTGCCTGAAGAACTATGAATGGAGGTTCATGACATTGTACAGGAGACAGTGATCAAGACCATCCCCAAGAAAAAGAAATGCAAAAAGGCAAAATGGTTGTCTGAGGAGGCCTTACAAATAGCTGTGAAAAGAAGAGAAGCAAAAGGCAAAGGAAAAGAGGAAAGATATACCCATTCGAATGCAGAGTTCCAAAGAATAGCAAGGAAAGATAAGAAAGCCTTCCTCAGCCATCAATGCAAAGAAATAGAGGAAAACAATAGAACGGGAAAGACTAGAGATCTCTTCAAGAAAATTAGAGATACCAAGGGAACATTTCATGCAAAGATGAGCACAATAAAGGACAGAAATTGTATGGACCTAACATAAGCAGAAGATAGTAAGAAGAGGTAGCAAGAATACACAGATGAACTATACAAAAAAAGATCTTCACGACCCAGATAACCACGATGGTGTGATCACTCACCTACAGCCAGACATCCTGGAATGTGTAGTCAAGTGGGCCTTAGGAAGAATCACTAAGAACAAAGCTAGTGGAGGTGATGGAATTCCAGTTGAGCTATTTTAAATCCTAAAAGTGATGATGCTGTGAAAGTGCTGCACTCAATATGCCAGCAAATTTGGAAAACTCAGCAGTGGCCACAGGGCTGGAAAAGGTCCATTTTCATTCCAATCCCAAAGAAAGGCAACAAACTACCGCACATTTGTACTCATTTCACAAGCTAGCAAAGTAATGCTCCAAATTCTCCAAGCCAGGCTTCAACAGTATGTGAACCATGAACTGCCACATGTTCAAGCTGGATTTAGAAAAGGCAGAGGAACCAGAGATCAAATCGCCAACATCCACTGGATCATCGTAAAAGCGAGAGAGTTCCAGAAAAACATCTACGTTTGCTTTATTGACTATGCCAAAACCTTTGACTGTGTGGATCACAACAAACTGTGGAAAATTCTGAAAGAGATGGGAATACCAGACCACCTGACCTGCCTCCTTGATCTGTATGCAGGTCAAGAAGTAACAGTTAGAACTGGACATGGAACAGATTGGTTCCAAATCAGGAAAGGCGTACGTCAAGGTTGTATATTGTCACCCTGTTTATTTATCTTATATGCACTGTACATCATGTGAAATGCAGGGCTGGATGAAGCACAAGCTGGAATCAAGATTGCTGGGAGAAATATCAATAACCTCATATATGCAGATGACACCACCTTTATGGCAGAAAATGAAGAAGAACTAAAGAGCCTCTTGATGAAAGTGAAAGAGGAGAGTGAAAAAGTGGCCTTAAAACTCAACATTCAGAAAACTAAGATGATGACATCCTGTCCCATTACTTCATGGCAAATATATGGGGAAACAATGGAAACAGTGAGAGACTTTATTTTGGAGAGCTCCAAAATCACTGAAGATGGTGACTGCAGCCATGAAGTTAAAAGACGCTTGCTCCTTGGAAGAAAAGCTATGACCAACCTAGACAGCATATTAAAAAGCAGAGACATTACTTTACCAACAAAGGTCTATCTAGCCAAAGCTATGGTTTTTCCAGTAGTCATTTATGGATCTGAGAGTTGGACTATAAAGTAAGCTGAATGCCAAAGAATTGATGCTTTTAAACTGTGGTGTTGAAGACTCTTGAGAATCCCTTGGACTGCAAGGAGATCCAACCAGTCCACCCTAAAGGACATCAGTTCTGAATACTCATTGGAAGGACTGATGCTGAAGCTGAAACTCCAATACTTTGGCCACTTGATCTGAAGAACTGACTCATTGGAAAAGATCCTGATGCTGGGAAGGATTGAAGGTAAGAGGAAAAGGGGACAACAGAGGATGAGATGGTTGGATGGCATCACTGACATGAGGGACATGAGTTTAAGTGGGCTCTGGGAGTTGGAGATGGACAGGGAAGCCTGGCTTGCTGCAATCCATGGGGTCGCAAAGAGTCAGACATGACTGAACTGAAATGACTTAATGAGAATACCAGACCATCTTACCTGTCTCCTGAGAAACCTGTTTGTGGGTCAAGAAGTGACAGTCCGAACCCTGAATGGAACAAATATTTGGTTCAGGGTTGAGAAAGGAGTATGACAGAGCTGTCTGCTGTCACCCTGTTTGTTTATACGCTAAGCAAGCTATACATCATGAGAAATGCTGAGCTGGGCTAAATGAGGTACAAGCTGGAATCAAGATAGGTGGGAGAAACATCAACAGCCTCAGATAAGCAGATGATACCACTCTCCTGGCAGAAGGTAAACAGGAACTAAAGAGCCTCTTGATGAGGGTGAAGGAAAAGAGTGAGAGTCGGCTTGAAACTAAATATTAAAAAACTAAGATCATGGAATCTAGCCCCATTCCCAGTATTCCCAGTGTTAGTCACACAGTTGTGCCTGACTCTGTGACTCCATGGACTGTAGCCTGCTAGGCTCCTCTGTCCATGGAATTCTCTAGGCAAGAATACTGGAGTGGGTTGCCATTCCCTTCTCCAGGAGATCTTCCCAACCTAGGAATCGAACCTGGGTTTCCTGGATTGCAGGCAGATTCTTTACAGCCTGAACCACTAGGGAAGCCCTTCGGCCCCATTGCTGCTGCTGCTGCTACTAAGCCGGCCCCATTACCTCATGGCAAATAGAAGGGGAAAAGGTGGAAGTAGGCACAGATTTCCTCTTCTTGGGCTCTAAAATCACTGTGGATGGTGACTGCAGCCATGAAATCAGAAGACATTTGCTTCTTGGCAGGAAAGCTAATGACAAACCTAGACAGTGTGTTGAAAAGCAGAGACATTACTCTGCCAACAAAGGTGCATATAGTCAAGGCTGTGGTCTTCCCAGTGGTCACGAACAGTTGTGAGAGCTGGACCGTAAAGAAGCCAGAGTGCTGAAGAATTGATGCCTTCGAACTGTGGTGTCAGAGAACACTCTTGAGAGTCCCTTGGACAGCAAGGAGATCAAACTAGTCAATCTTAAGGGAAATCAACTCTGAATACTTGTTGGAAGGACTGTTGCTGAAGCTGAAACTCCAGTATTTTGGTCATTGGATGCGAACAGCTGACTCATTGGAAAAGTCCCTGATACTGGGAAAGATTGAGGGCAGAAGAAGAGGATGAATGGCTGGATGGCATTCTGATGCAATGGACATGAGCTTGGGCAAACTTAAGGAGATTACCTACCTTCAGGAGGTACAGAGAGGCCTGTTGTGCTGCAGTCCCTGGGGTTGCAAAGAGTCGGACATGACTGAGCGACTGAACAACAACATCTAACGACATAAAACCCTTATACTGTCAATTTCCTCAGGACATTCAGTAAATTGGGGACCACTGTTGGTAACCTGAAAGAAATCCACACACTGGAGGCCTTTCCTTTCCCTACAGGAAAATGTCTTTTGCTGTATTTTTGTCGCTTGAATGCCTTAGAGGAAAAAAAGAAAGGAAGAAAGAAAGAAATCTAGGAGAGATGGTGACAGACTTGTTCCTTTCCAGTGTGGAAGCCGGAGCACTGACTCAGAAAAAGGACATCACAGGCATTTTGTTCTTCCAAGAATTGTAATGCTTGGGATTTTTAATTTCCAGCAGTGAAAAGCAAATGATCAGGGCCAAAATCAGAGAGAACACAACGATTTCAACAATTTGGGGGTTATCTTCCCTGTTTTTTCCCCTCTGTGTCTGTATGGTTCCTCAAACAAAGTGGGTTGGAAAAGTTCAAGCTTAGTTCACAGAAGAGAACATTCTGTACTCTGCACAACAGGCTGGGCTGCTCTCTGTAAAACAAAATCAACAGCATGATCTCAGCCACCGCGGCGGCAGGCACCACGCCGCCAGCCCACAGCCCCAGCGTTTGAATAGACCGGCTGTCAAAGGCGCCCCATGGACAGGACATGAGGAAGGTGCAGGGGCATGCGCATGTGCCACACACACACCTTTTCTGCCCAATTGTTACTTCACACACACACACACACACACACACACACACAACTTTCTGCCCCATTGTTACTTCTTCTCCCCAGAGGGTCAAGGAAGTTGTTTGGATATTTCTTTCTGGAGAGTTATTACAGCTGAAACATTTCCAAGGAAACAGCCCCCGGATGTGCACTTGTGCTCTGGCATTGACTGGGGCTTTTTAGTCTGTTAGGATGTTCCTGTGATCAAATGACAGAATCAGCACATCACTGCTTCCCTACTATGATCAAATGACAGAATCAGCGCATCACTGCCTCCCTACTAAAGGAAAGGGAGATGAGGAAAGAGGAGTCAAGGCGGTGTTTTCACCCTTCCTCCACCCCCTCAGCTTTTCAGTTTACTTCTGGATTCGCAGCCTTTGCTTCTTTTGTCTAGAATGTAGCATGCATGTAATTCAGTAAATATTTGTTGAGTGCATATTTGGTGCCAGGTTCACAGTAAAATAATACCTATAGCAGGGTTATTCTTGCGAAGTGAAAACCTGGCCTTGAAGCCAGGCAGTGGAGGAAGAAAAGAGATTTATGGCTCCCCTGGTGGTGGCTCAGCTGGTAAAGAATCCACCTGCAATGCAGGAGACCTGGGTTCGATTCCTGGGTTGGGAAGATCCCCTGGAGAAGGAAAAGGCTACCCACTCCAGTATTCTGGCCTGGAGAATTCCACGGACTGTATAGTCTATGGGGTCACAAAGAGTTGGACATGACTGAATGAATTTCACTTCACTTCACTTCACTTCACCAGTGGAAGGGGAGAGGGAAAGGAAGAGGGTTCTCCAGGAGGGTTGAGAGATTAAGGTACTAGAAGACCCCAAGCACAGGTGGGTGAGCTTCAGGAAGACAAAGCAGACATCTGGAATGGGGCTGCTAGCCCAGTGCTCCTTCCACGCTGAATTCAAGCCTGTTTGCTCGAGGGAGAAAAGACAATAAGAATACACAACTGCCCGCAGCAGAGAGTGGAATTGCTGCCCCAGGCCTTCTTTAAAGTCACCCTTGCTGCAGCTGCTGCAGGACCCAGAGACGGGATGAGGTGGGGTTGGGGACAGGGCACATGGAGACATGGCAAGTGAAAAAGCAGCTTTTTGCCCAGGTGGGGCTTGGAATCTTGGCTTACTGTGTGGCCTTAGATGAGGTTCTCAGACTCTGTGCCCGTGAGTCTCTCCAGCTGTGCCCTCCTTCAGCTGTTAACTGGGGTGAGAAATCCCTGTTTCTTAGGACTATTGACTATTGTTATTACTAATATATAATAAGTTCTGTTCAGAGAAAGCTGTTAACCAGGGCATCAGTTAAGAATTCCCACCAGTGTGTCCTCTCAGATGTTTTCGTGCCCTCCTAGTTCACAGCTTCCTGGCTTCCTGGGTGTCTGCTGTCATCTTCACCCAGCGTCAAGCTCTGTGCAAGGCAAGACGACAGGCATCGGACCAACAGAAGACTGTCCTCAGGAAGCTCTCTGCCCTGACCAGGGAGGGGTTTACACAGGGCAGTGACTGCCCTGGGGCTCAACGGATACTTCCTCAGAGCCGATCTCCCTTTGTGCTCAGGCTCATTTTTTCTGAGTCCCAGACCACCTCTTTGGCTGTCCAGCCATCCTACAGAGAAAGCTCCTGGTGGGAGGGGGGCGGGGGGGATTGGTTGCAAACAACCCTGATGCAAGACATTTCTCGAGACTGCTCTTCCAGAATGTAAACACCATTCCTCACTTCGGGACCAGAGCTCCTGCCAGGACTTTGAAAAACAAGTTACACAAGCACCTTTGGGGTGCTTGGTCATGCCACATCACAGGTGCTGCTACTTGGGGATGTGGGGGAAGGGTGACCTCAAGGACTCAGTCAGGGACAGTGCATAAATGCCAGACTCACTGGGCCAAGAGTTCAGGAAAACACAAGCCCTTGGGCACCACAGTAAGACACCGCCTGGGGAAGGAGTCAGTCATTTAAAGATCATTTCAGAGTTGCTTCTTGCCATCACTGAAACAATCCCAGGGCTCAGTAGAAGAATCATCTGCTATTAGAGCCGGGTCCCAGGCCAAGGTGGCCCTTCCTTAGAACTGCTCACTGTGATATCTTGAATTTTCTCTCCCCTACAGAGATCACCTCCCTGACTATACTCACCCCACCTGTTTAAAATTTTGGGAGCAGACAGCCTGTCACAAAAACACTTCACCCTGTTGAACCTCCTTTACCAAAGGCTCCTGCCAATTCCAGCCAGTTGCAGGTAGAACTTCTCACAAGGACAGAGTGAGCGTGGGACAGCAAAAGCAAAGCCCTAAGGATCTGCAGTAGACCAAGCGAACTATTATAAATCCAGGGACTAAGCAGGTAACCAGAATCTCAGGGAAGAAATGAAGGGAAGTGGTTCCTAGTTCATACCCCCCAACAACACATGCTTGATGGGAGGCGAGACTAAGAGAGTGATGTAGGTTGGCCATTTATTATATGCCAAGTGCCTTCCATACATTCTCTCACTTAATTCCCATGATAATGCTGTGTGGCAGGTAGTGGTGTTATCCCAGTTTCAAAGGGCTTAAATAACTGGCCCAAGGTCATGCAGCCAAGTACATGGCAGAACTTGCACTTGAAAGCCTGTTTTGGCCAACCTAAAAGACCAGGTTCCTTTCATTATACTAATCTGCCTCCCTGTAGCAAGAATCTTACTAGAATACCACTGGAATCATCTTGTACATTGATTTTGGTTTCTCAGAGATGGATGTCTCAAAGTTCTGACACCAAGTCTCACTGTCCAACGTCAGACATTTTATTATACCTTGTCTCAGTAGATACCAGTCAGCAGTAGTTATTGAACATACACCAGCTGTTGTGCTGTGCTGCCTGGGGAATAGAAAACTGTTATGCATGAGAGCTACCTTCAAGGAACTTATAGTCTACATAGGATATTAACATACAATTAATTTTTATTTATGTTATTATTCAAATAACTTCTGACTCTAAATGGCATAACATGACCAAGGTTAACTTCTTACTCATACCACATACCCATTGTCAATCAGCTGGGTCCTCGCTCTTACTGCTTCTTCCCTAAAGGGGCTCATGTCAGTTCTGTTCACATTTCCTTGGCCAAAGCAAATTAAACAGTCACACATAACTTCAAAGGTTTGATAAATACAAACCTACCATGAGTCTGGAAATGGAGAAAGACCTGAAAACTCTGGTCAGTTCAGTTCACTCATTCGTGTCCTACTCTTTGTGACCCCATGGACTGTAGCACGCCAGGCCTCCCTGTCCATCACCAACTCCTGGAGTTTACTCAAACTCATGTCCATTGAGTCAGTGGTGCCATCCAACCATCTTATCCTCTGTCGTCCCCTTCTCCTCCTGCCTTCATTCTTTCCAAACATCAGGGTCTTTTCAAATGAGTCAGTTCTTCACATGAGGTGGCCAAAGTATTGGAGTTTCAGCTTCAACATGAGTGCCGAAGAACTGATGCCTTTGAAATGTGATGTTGAAGAAGACTCTTGAGAGTTCCTTGGACAGCAAGGAGATCTAACCAGTCTGTCCTAAAGGAGATCAGTCCTGAGTTCATTGGAAGGACTGATGTTGAAGCTGAAAACTCTGGTAAACAGACCAATTAATGACCATATACTGCGAAGAGGAACAGCCTCAATGCCTCATGCCCCAGATTACAAACAACGAAAGACTGAAAGATCTAGTGCCATTAGAGTGGATGTATTCAAGACAGACGTCCTAGGGACTCAGGAGAGAATCACGCCTGGACCCAAGGCCTCAGTGAAGTACCCTGAGAAAGTGAAGACCTGCATTGAGCCTTGAAGAGTGAGTGGACTTAGATGGACCTACAAGACCAGATCAGTTGCATCCACCTTGACCTTCAAAAAGATGATGGTAATATACCACCAGTCACTCTCATGAACTACATAGGTGCTTTCAGGCCTGGAGAGACCACCCAAATGAGTGCCTGAAGGTGAGAATGTGCACGGTGGGCTTGAGGGGAAAGGCCCATCACAGCTGGGCAGAGTATTCAAATCAGGGAGAAATGCTAGTTGGCCAGAGCGTTACTTGAGAAGGAATAAAAGATCTTTAAGTGAGAAAGTCATGATTACAGTGGAACTTTGGGGATTTTAATCTGTTTTAAAATTAAAACAGATTCTTCTTTCATCTGTTTCTTCTTTGATTTCACAAGTGCTTTAAATATTTTGCATAGGAGAAACAAAGGTAGATAAGGCTTGATTCCCACCTGTAACTCTTCAGTGGAAGAAGAAATTTGTTTGGTTTTTTACCATTGCCTTTTAAGAGGAGTTGATCTCAAAGAGATACTTCATTTGCTGAATAAGATCTAAAATTTCAAGGATGTGCGTTTATGAATCAGAAAGGGCTAAAAGGGCCAGTCGACTAAATGGAATTGGGGTGGTGATAAGGAATCTAGGAGTGGGAGGAGCGTGGAAATGGAGGAGGCAGAGAAGATAAGACAGCTAGAAATGAGAGAAAAGCCTTTGGGTATGATGGAGATTTTTAATGGGGGGTTTTATGAAGTTTAGCCATATGGTGTTCAGTGTAAGCCCTCCACTGTTCTCCCTTGTGAGCATTTCAGTAAAATATATGTTACTCAAAATGCTTTGGGAGGTGACTTGAGAGGTCACGTGGGGGCAATTGGGTAGCAATAAAGTGTTGATGGTGGCCTCAAACTGTATAGAGTGTGAGCCAGAACTTGTGAAGAGAGCACAGTCGTGTTTATGTTAAATAGATATGTGCAATCACACTTCTGTGGGATAAAGTGGCAATGCTAGGTGTGGGAGAGTTTGTCAAGAAACACTTCATAAAGGAGATTAAAGGAGATCGTGAGGCCAGGTGTTGAAATATCAGAAAGTGTCCCAACCCATCTGGATTAATGAAAAGCATTCCAGTCCGGGCACAGAGAGCAGCATGTACGAAGGTGGTGGGGTGTGGAACAGCCTGCTTTATTGGGACTACTCCAAGCAAACACTGATGGGTAGGTTTGTGAGGGATAGGGTCAAAGGGAGCAAGTCCAGTAGTCTAATCCATTTATCAGGGTCTGTGGCAATAGGGACATGTGTTCACCTTCAAAACTATTTATTCAGCATTTATTTACTCTCATATATTTTCCAGCTTTTATATTTTTGCAAAACTATTTTGTTTTGATTTGGCAAAAAAAACTAGAAGACTAATGATTTCATTATTTTCTTACCTATTGGTAAGACAAATGGTGGATCCAGAGATTAACTTTTCTAAGGATATCCTGACTTATTTATATTCACGGCTTCTGTACAGCATGTCAATATTTGCCTGGCTGCTGAGCACCCCTTCCCCACGTGCAGTGCAGAGAAGTGCCAGGATTCTTCAGGTCCTGTGTCCCAGGAAGTGAAGGATTGCCTGAGACAGCAGCAAACAAGCAGATAGCTGGTGACTATTAAAACACACTTCTTGATTTACAGTCACCTGTCAGGTAGCAGAATTTATCGCCGCTGATCAGAGCAGAAAGTACCCTGCTTGTGAGGTATGTGTGCGTGTGAGTGCCTGAATATATTTTAAGTATCCACCTGGGAACTCTCTAAATCAGCATTTATTTTAATAATCTCATACATTCATATGGCACCTTTCTCCATAAATGCTTCCAAAGCAGTTTGTAAATTTTATTTAGCTGGGGAATCATCGCTGCTGGAGTAGAAAGAAAGAGATGCTTATCAGCTTCCTAATGGGAAACATACTTTTGTTAGAAGTACAGAGATCCAAGAATGTGTGTGTGTTTAAATGACTTTGTATTTCATTAAAATAGTATTCAAATTTCCTCTGAATGATCCATTCAGATTCTACCTAGCTTTCCAGCTAACCTCTAGATTCAACTCTGCAGTTGATGCTAAATTTTGGTCCCCTAGAGCAAAGAACTGTCGCTTTGTCCTGGATATAGCTCTTCCCTTAATACCCAGAAGAACAGAATTGGGCGGGAGACCTCTGTCACTCTCAGGGGTATACATTATGCATTTCTGGCCCGTTAGGAGGCTATGTAGTACCTGAGAGGCCAGTGAGCATCTGGGAGGAAATTAAAGGAACTTCAACTCATTCATTCATTAAGTAATTATTTATTGGGCCATTACTGTCTTCCAGAAACTAGTAGGGTGCTAGAGATACAACTAAGAGCACCAGAGACAGGGCCCCTGTCCTGGAAGCCAGCAGTCTGGCAGGGGAGGTGATCATTAGTGAAATAATCACACAGATCATTGTAAGCTAAGAATCAAAGTGCTACAGAGGATGGTTCTGAGCATATAAGCAGGGAACTCACCCAGACTGGGGAGTCAGGGAAGGCTGTCTGAGAAAGTGAAGTTCAAAGCTTCAGCCGAAGGATGAGTAGGAGATAACAGAGAGAGAGAGGAAAACAGAAGGGAGAGGGTAAAGGGAAAAGGGAGGGAGGGAAAGAAGGAAGGAAGGAAAGGAGTATGTGTGGGGTGTGTGTGTGTGACTGCCTCAGTTTCTTCATTTGTAAAACAATGATAGTAAGTTTTGCAGTCTAATTTTGGAGTCCCCAAAAGCAGATTCTGAGATAAGGACTCTTGTGAATGTGATTTATTGGGAAGTGTCTCCAGGGAAAACTGCTAGAGAAGTTGAATGAGAACAGAAAGGGAAGGAGGTCAAGCAAGGTTGAGAAGGAAGCAAAATGCTGTGGAGGGGAGACCTGGAGACAAGACAGGTACCGCAAGTAGCTGGGGCACTTGTCCACCTGTGGAGTTTCATTACCAGTAAAGTCCTGGCACTTCTGCTGTCCATGCTGGGAAGCAGAGTGGCTCCAGGAGCTCGAGGACTGTCCACTAACACAGAGTCAGGGCGCTGACTGCTGGGAGCACAGCATGTGGTGGTAAGGGTGCAGGAATATGAGAAAAGGATGTGGAGGGAGAGCACTGGCGGCCTTTACCACATAGGACACAGGGGCAGGTTAAAGGAAGCAGTGCATATAAGGAACAGAGTGCAGTGCCTGACACGTATTCAGATCAGATCAGTCGCTCAGTCGTGTCCAACTCTGCAACCCCATGAATCGCAGCACGCCAGGCCTCCCTGTCCATCACCAACTCCCAGAGTTCACTGAGACTCACATCCACCGAGTCAGTGATGCCATCCAGCCATCTCATCCTCTGTCATCCCCTTCTCCTTCTGCCCTGAATCCCTCCCAGCATCAGAGTCTTTTCTAATGAGCCAACTCTTCACATGAGGTGGCCAAAGTACTGGAGTTTCAACTTTAGCATCATTCCTTCCAAAGAAATCCCAGGGCTGATCTCCTTCAGAATGGACTGGTTGGATCTCCTTGCAGTCCAAGGGACTCTCAAGAGTCTTCTCCAACACCACAGTTCAAAAGCAACAATTCTTCGGCACTCAGCCTTCTTCACAGTCCAACTCTCACATCCATACATGACCACAGGAAAAACCATAGCCTTGACTAGACGAATCTTTGTTGGCAAAGTAATGTCTCTGCTTTTGATTATGCTATCTAGGTTGGTCATAACTTTCCTTCCAAGGAGTAAGCGTCTTTTAATTTCATGGCTGCAGTCACCATCTGCAGTGATTTTGGAGCCCAGAAAAATAAAATCTGACATGTATTAGTGCCCAATAAATACTCTCACTGTGATTCTTATTTATTGACTACGCATTGATGTGGCCTGGAACAGGCTTCATCTGCTCAGCTATCTCTGCCTGTTCCGATCCTGCAGGAACCACTCTACCCACTCGCCACTCCCCACCACATCTCCTGAGACAAACAGATGTATAAATACAGCAATATATATTTATATTTCCCAAGATTGTCACATTTTGCTGAGCTCATAACAGAACTGAACAAATAGCCTTGTCATCCCCCGTAATATAGCCTATCATTCACTGAGGCCACATCTCTCCCAGTCCTTCTGGACTCCTGGAGCTCAGAAATTCATGTACCTGGCTACTTCTTAAGTGTGATCCGTACCAGCCTGATCAGTTCTCAGGCCTGTATTTCCTGGACAAGTTGATAGAATTTTTAGACCAGAAGGACTTCCTCGATCTGCTCATCTTCTTGAGTGGTATATTGAACAATTATTTGCTCCTTCAAAAAGCAGCATTTTAAATAAAAAGGAATGAGCTGTGGATATACTAACAAAAATGAATCTCAGAACCATTTTCCTGGGTGAAACAAGTAGACACAAAAGAATGTATATGGTATGATTTCATATATTGGGAATTCTAAAACAGACAAAATTAATGTGTGGTGACAGAAAGCTGGTCAGGGATTGCCTGGGGCTGAGGCTCGGGCAACTGTAGAAAGGCGTGAGGAAACTTTCGGGAGTTGAAGCTGTTCCATGTCTTGGTTGTGGAGGAGTGTGTACATTTGTCAAAACTCAGAGTGGTATAATTAAAATGGGTGTGTTTTATTACATGTAAATTATACCTTAATAAAGTGTATTCAAAATCAGATAGGCATTTTATTGCCTGACCAGGAGATCTAAAGTAGGTTCAAGACTTGTCTCAGGGAGTTCCATCTGGCCAGACACACAGAAGCCTTTGTACTGTTCTCCATCCCCACCCCCTATTTTTTCCTTTTGGCAAGAAGTTGGTCTTTATTATTTGCACCAATGGAGAGGAACAATGGCCCTGAGACTCTAAAAGGGGAATAATCCGTGAATCATTTACATCTGGTGGCTCTGAAATGTGTTTTTCGTAGCCTGTCTGGTATTTGAGATGTGCCTGCTTTATTGGAGAAGTAAATGGCAACCCACTCCAGTGTTCTTGCCTGGAGAATCCCAGGGATAGAGGAGCCTAGTGGGTTGCCGTCTATGGGATCACACAGAATCAGACACGACTGAAGCAACTTAGCAGCAGCAGCAGTGCCTGCTTTGCATCCTGAAAATTCACTTCAGATGAAATAATGAAGTTCGCTCTAGAGACCCGAACTGTTGGAAGCTTGGGAAACCCTTCACTTTCCCTGCCTGACCTCGCTTCTCCGTTCTCCTCAGTCCAAGCAGGAAATGCAGTTCACCCAGGCCCAAACCTTCCTTCAGGTATGTTCTTTCTTGGTTGGTGCCTCTACCTTGTGAGATTTGGTGCCTCTGTGTTAATATGCAGTGTGACTAGAGGGACTTGAGACATTCAAGCCATTGAAAAAGAGACTCGATAAAGTTTTCTTGCAAGCTAAGCGGAATCAGCTACTTGCATGCAGATAATTGAGAACAGATTCTATAAAAATTGATTTCTTATATTTAGGATAGAGTTTGGCTAGCTCTGGCTCTGGGAAGTCTCTGCTGGCACCCCCACACCACCAGCCCTGCCATTCTCAAGGCTGGGTTCACTGTCCCCACTGTTTGTACCACCTCCAACAGCCTGGACTTTGCCCTTCGTGGCACTCATCACGTGGAGGGCAAATGCTTGTTTGCTAATCTGTGACCTGGACCTGACTGAAAACTCTTTGAAAGCAGGGTCTACTGAGGTCACCAGTGTATCCCTAGCTGCTACAACAGTGCCAGGCTCATAGTAGGTGCTTAATAAATAGTCGTTGAGTTGTTATGATTCTGAACACATCACAACAGAGTTTATTTAAGGTTTTCAAAATCAACTGCACAAACAGGAAAACTCTGGTGCTTCCAAAAAGAACTCCACCCAGACAAGAGCTCCAGCAGGAAATACCAAAAAGTCAGTATCTAGCACCGAAATCACTGTGTGTGTTTCAGGGCAAACTCTCGTGAGCTGATCTCTGAGAAGCTGTGGAACAGCTTTGGAAAGTCCAAAGCTTTAGAAACTCTACATAAGAATTCTCCAAAGCAAGTGACACTCTCCAAGTGGGGGCAAGGTAGGGGGTGGGAGGGGAGGCTCCAAGGAAAACGCCCTGGGGCTCTGAAGAAACCCTGAACTTGGTGACAGTGGACAGGCTGGGCACCTAGACTCTCAGAACCTCTGTAAATGACATTAATGACACCTCCCACAGAGTCCCGTCTGTCAGTGCATAAGGATGATAACACATTTTAGCTGCCTGTATCATCAGGAAAAATAACAAAATACACCAACGACTTTAACTTTGATACACAAGAAGACAAAGAATGAGGAAATTCTAAATAAAAATCATAAGTTACTCCTCATTTTTCACACATTAACTTCCAAGATAAAAACCACCCCAGTTCTTTCTTCCCTATGGCCTCCTGGGTGCTCACATTGGGCTCATTTATTCCGCATGAGTGAAAAGAGAGCACAGAGCGCTTAATTCACTCATTGTCCCTACGTATTATCCACATTAGAATTGGGAAAGAGACGGTTTAAATGAGCATATGATCTGAATCCCAGCGTTCATAAATTCATCCTGGTGGGCACCTAGGCCTCAATATAAAAAGAACAAAATTAGTTCCTTGATTCATGGTGCCTCTTTCACTAAAATGCTAAGAAGCGACCTCTTGAACTTCACAGAGTACTGTGGCCTAGACCCATCAGGTAAATTACCTTGAATTTAGATAATGAATCATGCCAGTATTTGGGGAAAAGTAAAAAACTGCAGATTATCAACCATCAGGTCAACTGCTAGAGAACATGTAACTGGTGCCTATCATGATGTCACCAGTCATCCATTCATTAAATCATTGGTTCAACAAAGGAGAAGATCTTCAAGTCTGGTATGAATCCTTCTATTAGTAATGTTGTTGTTGTTCAGTTACTAAGTCGTATCATACTTTTTGCAACCCCATGAACTATACAGCACACCAGGCTTCCCTGTGCTTCACTCTCTCCTGGAGTTTGCTTATATTCATGTCCATTGAGTGGGTGATGCTACTGAACCATCTCATTCTTTGCCACTCCTTTCTCCTTTTGCCTTCAGTCTTTCCCAGCATTGGGGTCTTTTCCAGTGAGTCAGTTCTTCATATTAAGTGGCCAAAGTATTGGAACTTTAGCATCAGTCCTTCCAATAAATATTCAGGGTTAATTTCCTTTAGTATTGACTGGTTTGATCTCCTTGCTGTCCAAGGGACTCTCAGGAGTCTTCTCCAGCACAAGAGTTTGAAAGCCTCAGTTCTTCAACACTCAGTCTTCTTTATGGTCCAGCTGTCACATCCATACATGACTACTGGAAAAACCATAGCTTTGACTATACAGACCTTTGTTGGCAAAGTGACATCTCTGCTTTTTAATATGCTGTCTAGGTTTGTCATAGCTTTTCTTCCAAGAAGCAAGGGTCTTTTAATTTCTTGGCTGCAGTCACTGTCCACAGTGATTTTGGAGCCCAAGAAAATAAAATCTATCACTACTTCCACTTTTTCTCCTTCTGTTTGCCATGAAGTGATAGGACTGGATGCCATGATCTTCATTTTTTGAATATTGAATTTTAAGCCAGCTTTTTTACTCTCCTCTTTGACCCTCATCAAGAGACTCTTTAGTTCCTCTTCACTTTCTTCCACTGAGGTGGTATCATCTACATATCTGAGGTTGTTGATATTTCTCCTGCAATCTTGATTCCAGCTTGTGATACATCCAGCCTGGCATTTTGTGTGATGTACTCTGCATAGAAGTTAAATAAGCAGGGTGACAATATACAGCTTTGTCATATTTCTTTTATTAGTGATACAACTTTCATCAAATTGCATGTCCCTTCCCTTGTAGATTGCAGGTCATAGTAATTACTACCTTGGAGATGTGCCATGAACATTAAATAAGTAGCTTTAATTATTAGTAATAGTAGCAGCAATAGCTATGGCTCAGAGCAGACTACGTGCATGAGGAATTTAGAGTCTCCTTCTCACACTCTAAGAATGTTCTCTCCAGCCTTAAGGCCTTAAGTGGGTGTCATTGCCCTCATGGTCACGTGCCACAGGTAGACCTTAAAGAGAATCTTATACAAAGAAAGCTTTGCAAAGTATTATGTTTCTAGTAAGACGATAGTTCCATCAGACTAAGCCACCTGGCTGTTTTGGAGAAAGAAAAAGAGCTTGAATGAGTAGGAACTGGAAAATAGAGAAAACAAAGGATGAAGGTAAATACATAAGAAACCCAGTTTAAGCATCTCAGATCATATCTTTCTAGCACAGAGTTTTGATGAGCACAAAAGGTTCTCTAAATCTGTCCCTGCTAACCACAATTTAAGCACAGTGTTTTGTAAAGAATGTGTGCTGCCAATATATGTAGTAAATATTCTCTTGCCTCCATGGGATGAGCAAGAGTTCAGTTCAGTTGCTCAGTTGTGTCTGATAAGCGAGATGAGAGAACCAAACGTGAATTACATGGTGCCCTCCTCTAGGGCATCTGTCTTGTAAATGCTCGATGACTTAAAAAGAAAGTTTTCTATTTCAGTTCTAGTTTTCAAATTTCAGAGCACTTTACCTGTCCCACTCTTAGGAAGCAGTTTCTCCTGAGTCTATAGTTGATCTCCCTTGCCAGAGAAGGCAAGGAATTGGGATGACCCCGTGCCTGGTCCACTTGGTTCCCTGGGTGGACCACAGAGCACCCAATAGAGTGCCAAACACACTGCATATTTTCCTCCTTCCACCACTCTACACACATACACACACAGTACTAACTCTGTGTAGAACCGTCACACCTACAAAGGCCTTACTTTAGAAGGATACAGAGCTGACCACAGTTGTTTATGTCATCCTAGCAGTGACTGATGAGATAGACAAGGCATTTAGTTGGAACATCCAAACTCCTATCCTTTGCCAGTTGTGTAACACCTAGTTCTTCAAAGAATGAGGACTACCACATTTCCCATCTCTTCAAACCTCATCACAGCCTCCCTCCAGATATATCTTTCTCTGGCTACCTGTAAATCATTGACTATTCGGAGCTGAAAGAGCCAATACAACACACAGCCTCCACCATACTTATTATGTAGTGAAATTCAGATAGTGTTCAGAAGGGGGATGCTGTACATCATACAGTCAGTTATGTGGTCAGAAAGAGGACCTAGGTCCTTAACTTCTTGTCTTTCACTTGTTCGTTTTCCAAGAAATTTAAATCCCAATTTGGAAGCCAGACTTTTTTCAAAGAGATAACCAAGAGAGCAGCAGAAATAAGGAAGCAGTCCCTTCCTTACCTTTTGACTTTGAATTTTAAAGGCTATTGGGGAAGAGTTGTTCAATTATATGTAGCAAATGTACATGTACACACGCATTTCTTTGTGCATAAGTATTGTTGTTTAGTTGCTAAGTCATGTCCAACTCTTTGTGACCCCATCAACTTTAGCATGCCGGGCTTCCCTGTATTTCACTATCTTCCAGGGTTTGTTCAAACTCATGTCTCTTATGTCAGTGATGCCATCCAATCATCTTATCCTCTGTCACCCTATCTTTCTTGCCCTCAGTCTTTCCCAGCACCAGAGTCTTTTCTAATGAGTTAACTCTTCACATCAGGTGGCCAAAGTATTGGAGTTTCAACTTCAGCCCTTCCAGTGAATGTTCAGGATTGACTGCATAAATATATCCATCTATAGTGTTAAGCCCTAAGATATGTGTGTGTGTATATAGTATTATTGTATGTTATTATATATACTATATATAGTATTATAACATATATATGTTAGATTCAGTTGGCCTGGTCATCTGTTGAGGTTGGCTCCTGAAGAATTTTATTTGCATATAGAACCAGGTGCCTCATGGGAAAAATTTGACATAATGAAATGTGAGTCTCAAAGCTTCTGCTTGGTTGAAGAAGTCAGTTTGCCTTAAAAGAGGATGCCCAGGGGGCTATTCCTTGGAGTACTTCTGCCCTTTCTTCCTGCTGTGTCTTCCTGAAGTTCTCTCCTCTCTTTGTGATGTTATCTTATGGGGGATGCTGGGGAAGATAAGTCTGCAGCAACTGCATCAAAACAACAGTCATGGGTTACACCTCTTGCAGGGGAGGGGTGGTGACTGTGGGAAAGCGCTCTGGCACTCTTCAGTGCGGGCACACAAAGGAAGAAAATGGGGTTTGTCCCATGCAAACTGGCTAAAGACTGAACCAAAGATTGTCCCTGGTCTTTTCAATGACGTCAGCACCTCTACACCCAAATACTAGAACTCAGCTGTTGTTTCTTGAAGGAATCCTTTCCTCACCCAAGTTTGAAACCAATTGAGGAAAAGAGGAGTCAGACAGATGGAGATGAAGATGCTCTTCTTATTGAGTGCTATAGGCTGACTTTGTGCCCCGCAGATTCACATGTTGAAACCCTAATCCCCAATGTGATGGTATTTGGAGATGGTGCCTTTGGGAGGTGATTAGGTTATGAAAGTGGGAACCTCAGGATGGTATTAGTGCCCTTATAAGAAGAGAAATGAGAGAGGTTGCTTCATCTCTCTGGTCTATGTTATGTGAAGATATAGAGAAAGGACAGCCATCTGTAAACTGCAAAGAGGGCCCTTGTGGCAACCTGACCATGCTGTTGTTAGACCTTCCCAGCTTCCAGAAGTGTAAGAAATAAATGTTGAAATAAATGTTAAAATAAATGTCATGAGTCTATGATAATTTGTTATAGTAACCCAAAGTGACTAAGACTCGGGCTGGGTGAGAAGATGTGTGAAGTATGCAGTAATAATGAGTTTTCTAATACCAAACCCCAGAACTAGGCAGACAACTCACCCCGTCACAGGCAGCACTGAATGAGTGCAAGGCCCCAGCCAAGGCAGAGGCTGCTCTATATAGAGAATGCATGAGCAGTACAGAATGGGGCTTTTGGCTGGTAGGCCAGTCCCAAGAAGAGGGAGAAACTGAGCCACACAATTCAATTCCTTGTCCAAAGTCATCATTCTGTTATGTCACCTAACCTGTCCTGGGAGGGATGAGTAAAAGGGTAGGGAAAGGCCAGGAATGTTGCTGTAATAAAAGGCCCTCCACATGGAAGGAACATTATGAGTCAGAAGTAAACATTCGGCAGCATGAGCCAAGACACAAGCCAAGCTTCAGGTGACAGCGGAGGTCCCCAAGCATGGCTCAGATGTGGTGCTCTACTTCCCAAGTCATCATCTTTCCTAACTTTCTAGTCTCACTTTGTTTACAGTCCCTTGGGCTGCTCCTCTGGATTTTAAGTCATGGCACTCCATCATGAGGGAAAGGAGTAACAACTAAACCCAAGGGTTTGTTGTTTCTGGTTTTCACTTCGATGACTTGGCGGAGGATAGAGAATGGACAAGGAAGAGCAGGTCAGATTGGTACACAGTACCTCTGCCTGCTAACCTTTTCCCTGTCTTCCCAAAAAGGACAGAACACAAGCAAAAGTACTCTAAAGTCATGGCTTTGCCTTAGCTAGGAAATCAGGAGTCTACCTAAGAGCAGTCTTTTGGATTTACAAAGCCCATTATTTCCTGGTAATATTCACTCTTGCATTCATTCAGCATTTTCGTTGAACACCTAAAAGGTAGGAGGTACTAGGTCCTGGGGACACAGGCACAATCCAAGCTCCAGTGAGGTTTCTGTTGATCCATTAGTCAGACAAGAATTTATGAGCATCTGTTATGCACCCCATTGTGCCAGACAGTGAACACCCGAGATTTACCCCCTCTAACCTGCTGAATGTAACTGTGGAAAGCACAGACTTGGAAGTGTCCAAAAGCATGGTTCCCTTTGGGGTGAGATATCTTCAGATTGCATGAGAGTGGTGGAGGGTTTAGAAAAACAAAGTAAATGACTGATTCAACTAACTAAAATGTCTCTCATGGACGACTGCACAACTTCTGCACCCCTTAGAAGGGCTACTGAGTATTACTCTTGAGTAGATAAAGTGAAAGTGAAAGTCGCTCAGTTGTGTCCAACTCTTTGCGACCCCATGGACTATACAGTCCATGGAGTTCTCCAGGCCAGAATACTGGAGTGGGTAGCCTTCCCTTCCCTTCTCCAGGGGATCTTCCTAACCCAGGGATCGAACCCAGGTTTCCCTATGTGGTGGCTTTAAAAACATTAAAGGCTTGAGAATCTGCATCCCATCCTTGACGGGGGTGTGACTGCTGGCCTGACTGTGGCTCTTAGATGAATTTGTACATTTTTAGACACCATAGATTTCTTTCTGTCTGAGCTTCTTCTGAGCATTGTACATTTTGATAAAATTTTAAAATAGCAGGTAAAAGAATAAAGGCTTTTCTCTCCTTTAGTCTCAATATATCTGTGTATGAAGGGCAGAAAGCCAAAAAGTTCATGTCTAAAAACTCAGGTGCTATTTGTAGCTTTCTAATGAGCAAAACTATGGGGGCCACTTACTCATTTTGTTACTACAAAACTTAGCATGAAGACAGGCACATTGTAGGTGTTCAGTAAGGGATTATTGAATGAATAAATCAATGTCCAGAGATAAATCTCCAGTATGTCCCGCATTCTACAAGCACAGAGTGACTTTGGGACTGGCCAGCAGTAACTACCATGTTTATAACCCACCTGGAACTAGATGCAGAGAAGTTCTTATATGCTGACCCTTAAAAGGAAAAAAATGAAGTAGAGAAAGAGGATGGACTCATTCAGGAAGAATGCTGAACCCTAGACATAGAGAACTAGGGCACTTTAGAGGTGAGAGGACTGGAAATTTGTACACCCAGTCTTGTCCTCCATCGCTCAAGCGCTATTAGGGGACAAGGGAGTATCTTCTCAGACCGGATTCCTGATTCCTCAGAAACTGTGAGATAATAAATGTTTGTGGTTTTCATCCACTAAACTTTGGTGAAATTTGTTACATGGCATGGATAACTGATACAGTTATAACAACACTGGAAAGTCGGCAAAAGGTACAGATTATTTTTGAGCCTAAGATACTGTTTCTTTCTTCCTTTTTTTTGGTGGGGGGGTGTGCATTTGGCCTAGTATGTGGGATCTTTATTATTGATAGTTCCCCAACCAGGGATCAAATCTGTGCCCCCTGCATTAGATGCTTAGAGTCCTAACTACTGGAACTGCCAGAAAGTCCAGATATTGTGTTTCTTTAAAATGAGCTTTTTTAGACAAACTACAACTACTTTCCTGACCCACGTTTGTCTAAGTGCCCCATAGCATCCCATTCTGTTGTTTCTCCCTATTGTGAATATCCCCATTCCACCCCATTATGAATATCCAGACCAGGCTCCTGCCTATGTAAGCTAAAAACTAACAGCTTTCCAGTGGGAAGTAGTCCCTTCCTTTTCCGCCTCCCTCCAGCCTCAGTGTGGGGCCACCATTGATGATTGTTAGGACCAGTACATCAGTTGATCACAATCTCACAATCATATAATCAAAGAACCATAAGATTAGAAAGAGCCTAAATGAGATTTATTTACTATAAATTTAATAAAGGTAAAAATTGTATGCCCAGTTAGAGAGGAAATCCTTAATAACTCTTCTCTCCCCTACCAAAGAAATCTCATAGAGCCAAGAGCCCACTGAGTTCTTTCATTTTTAACTTTATATAATGAAAATGTTCAACATAGAGAAGTAGACCAATATAATAAACCCATAACTCTTGCATCCATCTCTCATCTTCAACAATTACCAACTCAAGGCCAATTTTATCTCATCTCCTGCTCTCTTACTTCACTATTCACTTAACCCTCACCCTGACCCTTTGGGTTATTTTAAAACAGATTTCAGCCATCATATCATTTGTAAATACTTCAGTACATATCTCCAAAAGAGAAGTTGAGAACTTTTTTTGTTTAACATAATCATGATACCATTCTTATGCCTAAATTTTTTTAAAGGAATTCCTCGATGTCATCAAATATCCAGTCACTGTCTTATTTCCCACAATTGTCTTATGTTTTGTTTTACAGTTGGTTTGCCCAAACAAGGTGTACACGTTGCTTTGGTTGATACGTCTCTTAAATCTGTTTTAATTTAGTTCTTCCTCCGTCACCTCTCCCCACCTCCTATGGCCTGAACTAGTGGTACATTTTGAGGCAATCTTTCCAGCCTTAGTGAACATGCTGTTCTCTGATTTCCACTAGTGACTCATCTCTCCTGACCAACAAATAACAGCACACTGGACCTCCTTCTTTAAGATATAACTTTAAGAGATGTGCTTGAACTTGGGTCCATTTTAAAGTATCAAAATGTATCAAGGAGAGAGAGACTGATTACACGTCAACCTGGAGGAGATAGAAGTCAATTTCACACTACAGTTGATATAACACTTTTAAAAAACGCTCCTATTGGGGGATATTTTGTGAAAGTCAATAAATATTTTGGTCCATTGATGCTGCCCTTTTCATAACTTTTAAATAATAAATATGAGATGAGGAATGTGTTTCAGCGGCAGTACACATCACTTACATCAGGTGGCCTTTCTTTTAAACCTCCTTAAGATTTTTCTTATTTTCTCTAAAGTGGGATAAAACCAATAGCTTCACAGGAAAAATCTCACTGAGGCCTCTTTCCAAGTTTTTCCCAAGCGGAGGCGCATCTATGGAGAGTTGGTGTGAAGTGAAAACACAGGGAGTAACTGATATCTGTGAATTTATTGGGGTCATCATGATGCTATTAACTACAGGGTTTTGACAGGAATGCTGTGAAATCTCCCAAGCCTGGTGTTGCTTAGGACCCAGGAGGAAGCACACTCTCAGGGCCTGTTTACTTTTCAGACCTGTCTCCCTGGGCTTGCACTTGACCTGTGGACTTAATACCTGATCAGTCAGAGCTGGGCACTGCATTCTTGGAGGTGTGAGCCTCATTACGGCTTTTCCTATGGTGCACGCCTGGGATTTGTCCTGCCTTGGAACAGGCAGGACTTGAAAGCAGATGGCACCTTTTCATGACTTGAGTCAATTAACAAGGGATTCCAACCCAGCCTGGAAGGCCTGGCTGCCAGAAGGGCCCTGGAGCAACAGCTGGAATAAAACTAATAAAAACAACTACAGAGCAATTTGTGAAAATGTCAAGGCCAGCACAAACACACTGACCCTCGTAAACCTTAATGTGAACTCAGAGGGGTTGGCCCAGCCTGCCTTCAGAATGGCAGAGTGGGTGGGGCGGCTGCCTTCTCGCCAATTCTGGGGTCTTTCCAAGTCTCCTACTGCCTTGCTCCACTGCCCAACCCTCTCCTGATCCGGCTTGCTCCAGCGGACCAGTCCTCTGGGACATTCACTCTCTCTCAGTAGACCCTCTCCATATATGAACTCCATCTGCAATGAATGGAAGTGTCAGATGTATCAAAGGGGGCTAGAGCTGGTAATTCTAAGAGCCTGCTAAAAGCAAAACAAAACAGCAGTTCCTCAAGCCCATACAGACACTCAGAACTTAAATAAGTAAATGTTAGAATTCCAAACTTCTTTTCTCTCTTCCCCCCTCCCTCTAAATGGTTTGGGGTGCACTCACCACTGTTTACACAAAAGCAAATGCCTCTCTCAAGATAAATGGACTTTTTGTAAACCTACAGCTATGTAAGCTACAAACAGTTACAGAGGTGATTAATTGATCAAGACAACAGCTTAGCTTATATAGACACAGGGCAAAAGGCAGCCCAGATCACAATTTTGCAACTACTGTAGGTATTTGACCAAATGACTGTTTCAGGACCCCTAAAGTCAGTTAAACTGAGGTGAGGAAAAATTAACCTGTATTGAGAAAGGGAAAATAATATCTGCTTTTATTTATTATTCATTTACAAATATGGTTTTTAAAAATACTTTCATGAGGATAGTGCCTCTCCCTGGGACAAGAGGACAGTCGCCCAGAGGGACCATGAAAAGGGCTGCTGGAGGGCTGGCAGTGTTGCCCCGATTGGCCCAGCGTGATGGTCACAGCAAAATTTGCTTGTGATCAGTCACATAGTTGTATATTCCTATTTTGTATGCTTTTCAGTGTGTGAGAGTGCTTCACAATTTCATATAGGTATATACAATATGTATGTGTGTATATATATCTTGTTTTCAAGATTAATAGACAGTTCTAAATAATGCACAGTCCCTAAAATCAGTTTGCAAAAGTTTATTTTTAAAGTATTGGGTTGGCCAAAAAGTTCGTTCCGGTTTTTCCATAAGCTGCTATGGGAAAACCTGAATGAACTTTTCAGCCAACCCGATACTTTCTTTTTATGGCTGCCTGTAAGAACCCCCTGTAACATAAACTGTGTCCCTCAACTGCCTGTTTCTGAGTTACGTGGGATGATTGTTATAAAAGCAGAAAGTGGGATCCCACCCAGCTCAAGTGACATAGACTTGGGAGAGGGGAGGCAGGAGGGAGATAAGTAGTTTCTTCGGAACCCAATATCCAAGCCAGAAAACGGAGACGATTTGCGCCTCCCTCTGGTGCATCACCCACATCCAGACAACTGTCTCATCGATACATTCTGTGACCCAGCCTCTCTGCTCTGCCTTTCCTCCCTGACCTCCTCGTATGTCTTCAGGTCCCATTCTTGCCCTCCACCACTCATCTTCTGTACCATTTCCCGGATATATTTCTAAAACACAAACATGACTGTGATACGAGATCCCCTTTGCTAAAGCCCACCTTCCTCCTCCACACAGCCCAGCTCCTTGGCCGGGTCTACAGCTGTACCTCTCCACCCTCCTCTTCCCCAGGTATACCTGTGGTCCCTCCCACACCTCCGATCTGCTCTGCAGGTTACAGAGGTACCATGTTCTTTTGCACGTTCTTGTCTTGGCTAATTTTGTCTCCTTCCTAGAAGTTCTGTCAACTCCCTTCTCCAAGCACAGTCCTACTCAGATATCTCCTTATCTGCCTTCCTTTCCTGCTGCTGGATATCTTATAAGCCCCTCCCTTGCCATGACATGACCTCTAGATGATACATTTTGTCTGTTCTTTCTTACAGAGAACTTGCCTACACAGTTATAAACACCTAAAGAAAGAGAGGCTGCCTTGTTTCTTTTTAAATTCCTTAAACCTTGCACAGTTTGAGGCACAGAGTTGGTGCTCAAAAATGTTTCCTCCACTGAATTTAATTGACTCTAACAAAAACCCAGTAAAACCTATCACTTGCCTCCTCAGCCTTGGATCCTCTTACCTAAACTGCTCACTTTTGGTTCCTTTCCAGGCAGGGTGAACATTTGATCATTTCTGGCCTACACTGATGCTTCTCCTAATGCAGGTCTCTCTCCTAAGCCTCCTCGTATTGGCCAAGCTTGGGCTTGAGCAGCCAGCACTGGTGCCAACAACTGTAACAATTACACACTTTTCCTGCCAAAAGCAGCCATGACCCAGGGGTAAAATGAGCATGGTCACTGGAAAGTGTTCAGTCTTTGCCGGTTGATGGAACATTCTCTGGTCACCTTCTGGAGCAGCATGCAATAGATAGAATTACCCTCACCTGAGGCAGAGGTGTCTGGGAGGATACTTATCTCCCTCCAAACCAAGCCACCTTTTCTTCCAAATGCCTTTGCAGTCCAGACTTCTGCCTCCCTTCCCTGGAACTTGTCTTCTTGGAGGTTGATTTTCCAGCCTAAGATGGCAAAAAGTCATCTTGGAATGCTTTGAGTTCTGCAGGCAGTTGCACTGACTCAGGGGCTAAGTACAGCTTTTATTCACACTGCCTAGAGACACCCAGGACTGAAAACAGTGGGTCAAGGGCTGGGTCCATAAAGTATCATATTAAAATATTTGGATAGTGGACAACATCAAAAAGGACATTGGGTACATCTCAAAATGTAAGAGGAAGAATTTAGAGATCAACAAGTCCACGGTCCCATTTTACACACAGGAAGCTGAGGCACACAGAGGGGGAATAGCTTGCCCACATCACACAGCTGATCAGTGCTGAGCCTCACTCCACTTGGGGCTCTTTCCAGCATCCTTCCATACTTAAGTCTGAGGAGTTTCTGGCAAAAACAAAGTCCAGGGTTTTCTAACACCTCTGCCCAATCCATCTTTCATCTGCTCAGTTGCTTCTATAGGGGTTGCATTTCAGATCCCCGATTTATTCATTTACAGTGCACATGTGACCCCAAGCGGCTGCAGAGTGCGGCCCCTCTCCTGTGCCCTTGCAGCACTTTCTCTTAAGCCATGGTTTCTAAACATGCACCAGACCACCTGGAGTGATTTTTTAAAATATAGAATTCTGGTTCTCATATTAGTATTTTTCGTTTCAGTAGGAGAGGCTCAAGAATCTGGTTTGCTTTTAACTCTTTCACTAATTCCCTTTTAAAGTAAAAATTTAGGACCACCCTGACAACTTTCCTTTTTAGGTGCTTTCCAACCTGGAGGTTCTGTGCTTAAATGTCATATGGAATCTCTCACTTCTGATTTACTGGCAATCAGCCATCATTCCTAAAAAAGAGGAAAGGAAAAGAGAAAAAGGAAAGATACGATAGGAAGTATGGGTTTGTTGTCCAGACTTTGAGCAATAAAATGAGCATCCAGAAGAGAATGTGAAAGTCGCTCAAGGTCACCCATGGCCTGCCTCTATCCGTAGGAGAGCCCAGGGGTTTTAACTCACTGACCACGAGGTGATGCTGTCCTGTAGAATAAGCAGCAAAAAGGAGACCTGTGACCCTGAATGACTCAACCATTGCCCTGCAAGGTGAAAGTCGTAATGTCTGTGCACCATCTCTTCATCCATGACATGAGAGTGATAATGCTTGCCTCCATTTGACAGAGATGCTTATAAAAACACCAAAAGTATAAAAGTGTTAAGAGAAGACAGACTGTCTTTTTAAAATAACTCACACGCTATTCCCTCTTAAGTGGCTGTGTCAAGTAAAATTTCCATTTAGATCCAGCATGGAAATATGAACTATGAGAACACTGGTTTAATTAACACTAATTAAACCACTGGTCATATAACTTGGGCTGCATAGGTGACCTCGCTTAGTGTGGCTACTCCAGTTTATAATTTATTGATATCAGTCTAACACCAAGATAAAACTTTATCAGGTCAGGTGACTCTTTTAGTCTCCAGTCAAATCCAAAACCCCCTTTATAGAGCTTGCGATATGGAAGGTACCTCCAAGGCAAAAGTCATAAACCCTTCAGCTACAAACTCTGGGCTAAGAAGTTAGAAACTAAGAACTGGCTGAAGACCACTTCTTACTGATCCAAAGAAGGTTCCTATAAGCATTGCAGATCCCTGGCAGAACCTCTGTGTTAACCATCTACTCCATCTTTGTCCCAACTCCCACTAATCTGATGAGGTGATGGGAAACACTTAGGCCTGACCAGTAGAATGCCTTAAATAGAATCAAAAGCTTAAGAAAGCCTTGAAGGACTTCTCTGGTAGCTCAGTCATTAAGAATCTATACTTCCACTGCAGAGGGCACAGGTTCAATCCCTACTTGGGGAACTAAGATCCCGCGTGCCATGTGGTGAGGCGAAAAAAACGACAGCCTTGAATAAAATTCCCTTAGATGTATGGGATTTCAGTGGCTACCGTCTTGTGGGATTTAAGACTCTACAATGCTTAAGTTGTTTTGCAGTGTTCTTCCATCCGTGTAATGCTCAGACTCAGAGATTACTATGGTGTTCTCAGTGGTCTGTGGGATGGAAAATTCTGACCAGTCTTCACATACATGTAGTGGGAAACTGCAGAGAGAACAAATGGGCAGAAATACAGAGGAAACAGAGAGATTAGGAAAAATGGAGCACCAGGACAGACCAGAGAGAGCAAAGTAGAGACACAGTGAAATAATAAGGTCATGTGTGCAGCTAGAGAAGCAAATATGAAAAAAGATAAGGGAGAAGAAGAAAAAGCAAAAAGGTGAGAATAAGATATCTGCCTTTCAAGGAATCCACATGCCAGGTAGATGGAGATGAAGACCATTGTCTATTCAAAATTGGTTTGAGCTCAGGCAGTAGTAATAGAGATGGCAGTGATTGCAGTTTTATTGACTGCAAGGAGAGGAAAGTCATGTCAGCCTGCATACTGACTCTAGCAACAACTGATCTTCCTGGGCCAAGGGAGCCACAGGGAAATCAGGCCTTCTGGACTGGTGTGCAGAGCAAAGCCTTGGGTTGTAAAATCAGACCACCTGCCCAGGTTCTCTGCAGAGCCTGTATCTCTGATAGAAGTCAGATCTGGGGGAAACACAGATTTCCACTTGTCTGATTCAGCTCAGGCTGCAATAACAAAATACCACTGACTGGATGGCTTAAAGAACAGACATTTTTTCCTCACAGTTTTGGAGTCTGGGAAGTCCACTATCAAGGTGCCTTGCTGGCCGGTTTGATTCCTGCTGAAAGTCCTCCTGCTGGTTCACAGGTGCCTGCCCTCTTGCTGTATCCTCACATGGCAGAGAAAGAAATCATGCTTGTTGTTTCTCTTCTCATAAGGGCACTGATAACATTTGTGAGGGCTCCACCCATGACCTAATTAATTTACTCCCCAAGAATCCACCTGCAATACGGGAGACCTGGGTTCAATCCCTGGGTTGGGAAGATCCCCTGGAGAAGGGAAAGGCTACCAATTCCTGTATTCTGGGGTCCCAAAGAGCTGGACACGACTGAGCAACTTTGTTTCACCCCCATCTCCAAATACCATCACACTTGAGAGTAAGACTTCAACATAGGAATTTTGAGGGGACACAAACATTCATTCTGTAGTACCATCAGTATTTGTTTTTCTTATGAAAAATTTTAAACTGTAGTGAAGTATAATATAAGCCACAGGGCTTACCTCATAGCTTAGTTGGTGAACAATCCGCCTGCAATGCAGGAGATCCCGGTTCAGGATCTGGGTTTGGAAGATCCGCTGGAGAAAAGATAGGCTACCCACTCCAGTATTCTTGGACTTCCCTTGTAGCTCAGCTGGTAAAGAATCCGCTTGCAATGCAGGAGACCTGGGTTTGCTCCCTGGGTTGGGAAGATCCCCTGGAGAAGGGAAAGGCTACCAACTCCTGTATTCTGGCCTGGAGAATTCCGTGGACTGTATAGTTCACCTGGTCACAAAGAGTTGGACACAACTGAGTGACTTTCACTTTCACCCACTACCCAGACTTAAAATTGTTAATACTTTCCTGTATTAGCTTTAAATCTTTATTCTAAATGTTGCATCTATGCTTGGAAACTTATCTGGACCCTTCTCTGATCCTGTTTCCTGAGAAGTAACCACAGTCGGGAAAATTGTGTTTACCCATTTTATCTGTCTTTTCATATATTTTTTTTTACTACATATATGATATGATAAGTTGCTTCAGGCGTGTCCAAATCTTTGTGACCCTATGGACCATAGCCAGCCAGGCTCCTCTGTCCATGGGATTTCCCAGGCAATAATCCTGGAGTGGGTTGCCATTTCCTTCTCCAGGCGATCTTCCTCACCCAGGGATCAAACCTGGATCTCTTAAGTCTCCTGTTCTGGGAGGCAGGTTCTTTACCACTAGCGCCACCTGGGAAGCCTTACTACATATATATGCATCCGTAAACAATTGTTGGTATTTGTGTTTTTAAGTTTTGCATAAAAGGTAAGACATAGGATCCTGAAACTTGCTTTTTAAAATTTAAACATTATGCTTTTGAAAAGTAAAGACGGTATTAGTCCCTCAGTTGTGTCCGACTCTTGGAGACCCTCTGGACTTTACCCTTCCAGCCTCCTCTGTTCATGGAATTCTCCAGGCAAGAATATTGTAGTAGGAGATCTTCCTGACCCGGAATCAAGCCTGAGTCTCCTGCATTGCAGGCAGATTCTTTGCCATTTGAGCCACCAGGGAAGGCCTGATGCTTTTGAGATTCATTCATATTGTTACTTATAGATCTAATTTATTCTTGTAGTTGTTATATGCTATTCCCTTATCTGAATAGCCCTCAATTTATTTATTCATTCTCCTTTTAATAGACTTTTGGTTTTCATTTTTTGCTTTTATAACACTGCTTTAAAATTCTTGTGAGAGCTTCTCTTGGATATATGCTTGGTGGTAGGGTACGTATATATATCCCACTTTCGTAGACATTACCAAGTTATTCCCGTAGCAGCCCTCCCAGTTTATGTTCACCAACAGTGTTTGAGGTTTCCTTTTCCTCCACACCCTCACTGTTGTTGTTGACTTCTAATTTTCACTAATCTGATGGGTTTGAGATAATATCTCATTTTAATTTGCATTTCTATGATGACTAGTAAGACTGAGCATCTGCCCCTTCAGGTCAGCCTCTTCTGTGAATTTCCTGTCTTTTCTTTTCTTGTTTTTTTCCTTTTCTTTGGTTAGTTGGGTTTTTTTCCTGAAGTATTTAGGGAAGTTCTTTGTGTGTTGTCTGTAATGCAAAGTCTTTTCCCAAGATGTAATTTGTATTTTAACTCTGGTTTTTTTTTTTGGGGGGGGGGTTCTTTTATTACTTAGACTAGGTTTCTTTTTCTTAATATAGTTTCTTAATTTTTCATTTATGGTTGCTGTTTTTGATTCTTCCTTATTCTAAATTGTAATCTGCCATAGTTTTTTTTTTTTTTTTAAGTCTTGCTTTTTTTATTTAGAGCTTTAATTATGTAGAATATATATATATACATATATATATATACACACATATATATTTTTTTAAGTATGATGGAATGTAGAGATATATTTTTGGCTTCCTAGGTGGCGGTAGTGGTAAAGAACCTGCCAGCCAATGCAGATTAAGAGACACAGGTTTGATCCGTGGGTCGGGAAGATCCCCTGGAGGAGGAAATGGCAAACCACTCCAGTATTCTTGCCTGGAGAATCCCTATGGACAGAGGAGCCTGGAGGGCTACAATCCACAGGGCTGCAAAAAGCTGGACATGACTGCAGCAACTTAGCATCAGCAGTAGAGATATATTTTCATATTTCTCATATAAGATATCCAAATACCACAACACCATTGAATAGTTTATCATTTCCCTTATTGATTTGTAATGTGCCTTTATCTTACGTTTTCTTGTATGTTTGTCTTTATGGGCTCTCCATTCTTTTCTATTAATCTCTGCTTTATTACTCCACTAGTATCATACTGTTTTCATTAAATAGCTGTATAATAAATAACTCTTGATATCTGCTAGAGCAAATCTCCCCCATCCACCTTCTTTATTTTTTCAAAATTCTCTTAGCTTATTCTTGACTTCTTCATCATCCAAATTAATTTTCAGATCAGCCTGTTAATTTCTATGAAATTTCTTTGGGATTGCATTCGTAAAGAATTGCATTAGTTAGGAGTTGATCAGAAACACACAACCACTGTGAATGACATAGAAGAGGGATTTATTATAGGGCTGCTTCTGGTGTTGGACCTGCAGTCGACAAGGCTAGCAATAGGGAAGGAAGAAAGGTGGGGCAGAGCTGAGGCCAATTAGGAAACCACAAGGGCAAACCTGTGTCTTTCTCTCACTGTCCCCAACCTCCGGGATATAGATGACCTTTCAGATAAGCTGCGATAGAACTGTCACACAGACCTGTCCAGCTGCTACCTCGTGAGTTGCAACAGGGTCTAGCCCTCAACAGAACTTCAGAGCATAATAAATTACTGCTGCTTTATCTCCGCCCTCCAATTCTCATGCTTATCCTAATCCAGGACCATTCAATGAAGGGAAGCCGGGTGACAAAGTTCCCATCTAGCTAAATTGATACTGTTCAGAACTACCTCAGGAACTTTATTTGGAATGGCTTTAAGTTATAGAATAATTTAGACTAATTTTTATCCTTAAAACATTTAGTCATTCCATGAAACCAATTTCTCTCCTTTTATTCAGATCTTCCTTTATGTCCCTTGAACATTTTATGAATTTCTCCAGAAGAATCTTGCACATATTTTGAACCTTAAGTACCTTTCAATTTTGTTTAATATTTTGAATGGAATCTTTTAGTGTTAAATATCTTAGCTGATTACTAATGGTTTATAAGTTTTGATTTCTGTAAGTCTACCTGCTACTGTTCTGAACTATTATTAGTTCTAATCATTTGTGTACTTGGATTTTTCTGTTTAGACAGTCCTATCAACTGTAAGTGTTGAAAATTTTGCCTCTTCCTTCCCAAACTGATGCTCCCCCTGCCAAAAAAAAAAAAAAAAATGTTTTTGTTTATTTTTGTCTTACTGAATTAACTAGAACTTCCCTCTATAGTCTAGACTAGCAATGGTAAAGGGAACATTCTTGTCTTGTTTCTGGCTTTAATAAGAAAACCTGTAGAATTTCACCACTGAGTATCATATTTCTTATAGGTTTTTGGAATGTACTTTATATTAATGTAAAAACTTTTCCTTCTATTTCTAAGTCTTTTATCATGAAGAAATTTTTAACTGTTTTCTTTTTATTTATTAGAACAATTATGTACATTTTCTCCTATATTTTGATTGTGATAGCCAGCCTCCAAGATGGCCCTAGTAATCCTCATCTCCCGGTATTCCCACCTTTGTGTAATGTCCTTCCATTAGTGTGGGCTGGACCTAGTGATGTACATACTTCTTTTTTCTAAAATTACCGTTTTTTTTTTTAACTTCTTATTTTATGTTGAATTATAGATGATGAACAATATTATGATAGTTTCAGGTGGACAGCAAAGGGACTCGTCCGTGCATATACATGACTCCATTCTCCTCCAAACTCCCCTCCCATCGAGGCTCCATATAACATTTAGCAGAGTTGCATGTGCTGTACAGTTGGGAGTGATGTATGTACTTCTAATGATAATGATTTCTAAAATTAGGTTTAAAGTTTTTTTGTGTGGTTTTAATAAATGAAGTAGTTTTCTGTCTTTTGCTCTTCTATAAAACATTTATATAGGAGAAATTATCTGTTTCTTAAAGATTTAGTAAAACCTGTTTGTAAAATTACCTGGGTCTAAATTAGTGTCATTTAACTGAAGATTTTTAAATTTCCAAGCCAATATCTTAAATAGTTACTGATAATTCTTCCTGATTTACTTTTTGGTGCATTATGTTTTTCTAACATACTGTCCATTCCATTTAAGTTTTTAAATATTGTCTTAACCTAGTTCATATTCATTATCTGTGAAGTTTTAAATCTCTGGCATCCATTGCTGTGATCACAATATTGTTTATTTTTACATTACTCTTTTATCCCTTGATTAGTCTTTCCAGTAATTTGACTGTTTTAATTAAACTCTTCAGAAAATCAGTTTGGGGCTTTTTTGAGAACCTCTGTTGTTTCTTTGTTTTCTATTTTACTTAATTTCAGTTTTATGATTATTGTTTTCTTGACTCTACTTCCTTTGGATTTACTCTGTTATTTGCTATTTTCTCTTTACCTTCTCAAATATGATATTTAATTTGGGTCTTTCTTCATGTCTAGTAAATGTGTTGAATGCCCCATTTCAAGCAAAAACTTGTCTCTTCACTGCTTCTGCCTGATTTTGGACCCAGAGCCTGCTGCTTCAGGGCTACTTATTTGTCTTTCTGCTCCTTTGCTGATCAACAAATGTTTATCTTGTCTTTGAGCATGGCTGTGTAGTTTTATTTTCTCATTTTATTTTTAATCTCTCAATGGTATCATTGGAGCAAAGATGCTGATTGAAGCATAAACTTAAAATACAATCTTGACAGAAGCCTCAAGCTAATTCTTGTACGGAGCCTCAAAACACAAAACCTTTGTCTACATGGAAAAGTTTAACGCTCATGGAAGGGACAGGGATGTCATTCCACATGTTGATTCAAAATCTGTGTTTGGAGACCTGAAGCTCTTTTTTTTTGTTCCCATCCCATATGCTCATTTAAAGAATTTTTTTTTTAATGAAGTATAGTTGATTTACAATGTTGTGCTAATTTCTGCTATACAACAAAGTGATTCAGTTATACATTTATATATATTCTTCATTTTCTTTTCCATTGTGATTTATCATAGGATATTGACATAGTTCTTTGTGCTGTACAATAGGGCTTTGTTGTTTATCCATCCTGTATGTAATAGTTTGTATCTGCTAACCTCAATCTCCCATTCCAACCCTCCCCCAACCTCTCCCCCCTTGGCAACCACGAGTCTGTTCCCTATGACTGTGAGTCTGTTTCTGTTTTGTAGATAGGTTCATTTGTGGCATATTTTAGATTCCACATGTAAATGGTATCATATGGTATTTGTCTTTCTCTTTCTGATTTACTTCACTTGGTATGATAATCCCTAGGATCACCCACGTTGGTGTGAATGGCAGTATTTCATTTTTTATGGCTGAGTAGTATTCCATTGTATACATATACATCTTCTATATCCATTCATCTATCGATGGACATTTAGGTTGTTTCCATGTCTTGGCTATTGTGAATAGTGCTGCTATGAACATGGGCAAACATCTATCTTTTTGAATTAGAGTTTTGTCTGGATAGTGCCCCAAAGCGGGGTTGCTGGATCATACAGTGATTCTATGCTTAGTTTTCTGAGGAACCTCCATACTGTTTTCTTGTGGCTGTACCAGTTTACATTCCTACCAAAAGTGTAAGAGGATTTCCTTTGCTCCACATCCTCTCCAGAATGTTTTATTTGTAGAGTTTTTAATGATTGGAGGCCCACAACTTTGAGTGCTGTCCCACATATTCTCCCTAAATTTGGGTGTAGGGGTATGCATTTGCTTAGCCTTGCAGTGATTGTGTTCCTGACCAACAGTGGATATTTCAGTAGAAAAGTTGGAGAAGAATCATCATAAGTGAATAAAGTAAAATATAAGGTGGAATGAATTGTCCATTCCTTACTCATTCATTCACTTCAGATTCTTATTTTCCTAACTTTTTAACCAAGGAGACCAGGACTTGAGGTAAGAGGTAGTGGTTAGGATGTTGTTTAAAGCCCGAGAGTTTAGTCTTCTTTACTTTAAACATATCTAGTTAAATCTAAAACAGAAACAAAACCTATGTGCAAAGCAGTAAGGATACCCCAGAGTTAAATATTCTTCTCAAAAGTATGTCAGTCAGCAGTTTTTCCCTTTCTTTCATTCACACCAAAAAATTATTTGCCCTGTCCTAGGTCTGTATCGGAGAAGGCAATGGCACCCACTCCAGTACTTTTGCCTAGAAAATCCCATGGACGGAGGAGCCTGCTAGGCTGCAGTCCATGGGGTTGCTAGAGTTGGACACGACTGAGCGACTTCACTTTCACTTTTCACTTGCATGCATTGGAGAAGGAAATGGCAACCCACTCCAGTGTTCTTGCCTGGAGAATCCCAGGGACGGGGGAGCCTGGTGGGCTGCCGTCTATGGGGTCGCACAGAGTCAGACACGACTGAAGCGACTTAGCAGCAGCAGC
>NW_011495030.1:1375647-1382081 GCF_000754665.1 Bison bison bison
GGTGGCCTGCCGTCTATGGGGTCGCACAGAGTCAGACACGACTGAAGCGACTTAGCAGCAGCAGCAGCAGCAGGTCTGTATAGTCTCCATTTGAGTGCTGTATTTCCCACAGTTTGAAACATATGACCTGACAATGAAGCAGAATATCTGAAATTAATACTGTCCTAGAAAATATTTGATTCATTGGAATTGTACTACCAAAAAAAAACAATGATTGAACAGTATACAGCCTTCCACAAAATGACAAGATATGAGAATGAAATCTCAAATGAGATCATTTTGTCACCACACCTAACCTGTAAATGCTGGCTAGAATTCTCCATATTCTGTTCTCTGCACCAGGTTCCTTTTGGGGATTCCTCACTTCTTGCACCATTGTCTGCTCCCCAGTATTCTTTCTACTGAAAGAGGGCCTGACCATTATTCATTTATTCATTCAGTTTTTCGGAGAAGACACTGGCACCCAACTCCAGTACTCTTGCCTGGAAAATCCCATGGATGGAGGAGCCTGGTAGGCTGCTGTCCATGGGTTCGCTAACAGTCGGACACAACTGAGCGACTTCACTTTCACTTGTCACTTTCATGCATTGAAGAAAGAAATGGCAACCCACTCCAATGTTCTTGCCTAGAGAATCCCAGGGACAGGGGAGCCTGATGGAGTCTATGAGGTCGCACAGAATCAGACACAACTGAAGCGACTTAGCAGCAGCAGCATTCAGTTTTTATGTTTTCCTTTACATGTTAGCAACTTTTCACCATCCCAGCCTTTGAAGAGTTATACCACTTTATTTTTGACATAACTTTTCACTCAAAAACTCACAAATAATGAACAAAAAGCAGTATTTCTTCATTGGGGTTTCAAGCAAAAAACCTAATCACCAATTTTCTTGACATTGGTTTATTGTAGGAAATATCATTTGGAACCAATTTACATTGTGAGCCATATTTATATAAACCCCAGACATTTGATTTTGCGTACATGAGCCCAGTGAAAGGACCAAAGAGGTCGCAGCATATATGACCCTTTGACCTGTTGAGTGCGTTCACTATTTCCATTTATTTTGAAGCACTCTCAGGTTTAACCTTGATTCTGCCATAGAGGTATTTTCCTGTGCTATAATTTTATTTTTAATCCCATGTAAGTGCAAAAGTCACCAAAGTGTTGAAAAATTGAACAAGAAAGAAAAAGAAAGAATGATAATAATAAGCCTTTAATACATTCTCTTTTGTATAAATGGTATTGATTTAATGTTCGACTTGCTGCTTATTACTTAACTAAATTTATTTTTATTGTTCAATTAACATGTTATTCTTTACCTGTAGGGTCGTTTGGTATCTTGGGATGGGATACAACACAATTTTTCCCATTAAAATGAATCAGGTTTTTTTTTTTTTTTTCCATGTAACCACTTTTCACACAGCAGAATTTTCAGTAAAAATAAAAATCATTGAGTAAGAGATGGGTATACTCTGTTCAGGGCACCCCACAAGGCATTGGAAATCCAGAGATGAATTGAACACAGATTGTGCCTAAAATTCATAATCTGTTAAAAGACGCTGATGAATCAACATACAATTTAGAAAGCAACGAGATGAATGCTATAGTAAAAATGCAGAGAGCAGTTTTGGTCAGCCAGAGGTGCAAGGATGAACTCTAAGACAGCATAAGAATTTGACATGGGAGATAGTTCAGGACTTTTACTTAGGCCTCCCTCCTTCAGCAAAACAAAGTATCTTATTCCTTTAGAACTTTACAAATTAACTAGACTGTTAATCTGTAATAAAGTAATTTAAGGTGAGGAGTTAGTGGCTAATAATTACTCAGCTGTCTACTAGGCAATTCCTCTGGACTGTCCTACAGACACTGTGAACTGTAAAATATGTTTAAAAAAATATTTATTTGGCTGCTCCAGGACTTAGTTGTGGTATGCGGGATCTTTAGTTGCAGCATGAGGCATCTAGTTCCCTGACCAGGAATTAAACCTGGGCCCCCTACATTGGCAGTGTGGAGTTTTAGCCCTGGACCAAAGAAGTACCCCCAAACCTGTTTCTATATCCTCACCTACAAATCTGTGTTTGCCACAGTTGTTGAACTCAGAAACCTAGGAGATATCCTTAGCCCCTCTGCCCTTCTCCACCAAATCTGATCCCCAACCCTTGTCGGTTTTTCATCCTAACTGTATCTCAGCATACTGCTACTGCTAAGTCACCAGGCTGCCCCGTCCCTGGGATTCTCCAGGCAAGAACACTGGAGTGGGTTGCCATTTCCTTCTCCAATGCATGCAAGTGAAAAGTGAAAGTGAAGTCGCTCAGTCGTGTCTGACTCTTAGTGATCCCATGGACTGCAGCCCACCTGGCTCCTCCATCCATGGGATTTTCCATGCAAGAGTACTGGAGTGGGGTGCCATTGCCTTCTCCAGTATCTCAGCATACTTCTGTCTATTATTTTGCCACCATCCTATTCCAAGCTACTTTCATCTGTTCCCCGGATTCTCATTTCCCTTCCTCTAATCTCAGGTCTTTTGATTCATTCTTTAGACTGCAGACAGAGTTGTGTTTCTAAAATGCAAGTCTATATCCCTTTCTTGGATAGAGCCCTGAATGACTTGCTATTGCATTTAGGATAAAGCCATATGGGTATTCACAGCCTTTTAAGATCTGCTCCATGCTTGCCTTCCCAGGCTCTCCGCTTCGGCCTTCCCAGGCTACACTTCTTTCAGTTCCTTATATGTAGCCTGATCTCTTACCTCAGGACCTTTGTACTGCTATTGCCTCTTGCTCGAACATTCTTCCACCCATTTCCCCTCCTTGCTTGCCTAACTCCCACTCAGCTTAGCTCTCAGTCCTTCCCTGATGCTCTTATAAGGCAAAAGGAGCCCTATTATATGCACTGTTTAATTCTCTTGTCACAGCATTAATTATATTGTATTACATTTGATTATGCCTCCCCCCAACCCCACTTCTAGTACATAGGATTGGGAAGACAGTAGTCATGTGTCTTCTGTTCACCATTATATCCATTGTGCCATTCTGAGTGAAAGTGAAAGTCACTCAGTCATGTCCAGCTCTTTGCGACCCCATGGGCTATACAGTCAATAGAATTCTCCAGGCCAGAATACTGGAGTGGGTAGCTTTCCCCTTCTCCAGGGGATCTTCCCAACCCAGGGATTGAACCCAGGTCTTCTGCATTGCAGGCAAATTCTTTACCAGCTGAGCCACAAGAGAAGCCCAAGAACACTGGAGAGGGTAGCCTATCCCTTCTCTAGCAGATCTTCCCGACTCAGGAATTGAACCAGGGTCTCCTGCATTGCAGGCAGATTCTTTACCAACTGAGTTATCAGGGAAGCCTTTCTGAGTAGAGTGATGAAATCTTGTGCTGTCCTGCTCCATCCCACCTGGCTCATGAATTGTGCCTTTGTCCAGAGTATCCTGCCATCTTGGTTATTATGTGCGGTATCTCAGTGCATGTGTTCTTGTCACCCTTATTTTACTTGATAAGGGCCCCAAAGTACAAGTTATCTGGCCATTCAGATATGCCAGAGAAGCCATAAAGTACTTCCTTTAAGTGAAAAGGTGAAAGTTAGAAATTTAATAAGGAGAGAAAAACGTTGTATGCTGAAGTTGCTAAGAGCTGCGGGTGAGAACGAATCTTCTATTCGTGAAATTGTGAAGCAGGAAAGAAGTTTGTACTAGTTTTGCTGTCACACTTCAAACTGCAAAAGTTACAGCCACAGTGCATGATATATGCTTACTTAGGATGGAAAAAGCATTGAATTTGTGTAAGAAGATAGTTTGAGAGAAAGAGGCCACTTTCACTTGTGTTTTATTAGAGTATATTGTTATCATTGTTATATTTTTAGTTATTGTTAATCTCTTAGTGTGCCTAATTTATAAATTAAACTTTATCATAGGTATATATGTACAGGAAAATACATGTAGGGTCTAGTACTATCCATGGTCTCAGATGTCTACTGCGGTCTTGGAAGGTATCCCCTGCAGACAAGGGGTGAGGACTGTATAAAGGAGGTGTATCTGAAAGTGTCTTTTCCCAGGGACCTCTTCTTGGTCCCTGAAGGGCTGTGATATTGATTCTAGGTTCCTGTGAGACCCCTCTAATTCTCTCCACATCACCTGCCCACCTCCTTCAATGACATGGCACACTCTGTCTTTGCTGTAACGTAGCCACCGTACCAAAATCTCAAGACCCTTCTCTGAACAGCTTCCCCATTCCCAAACTGTGGGTTATTCAGGGCCTGTGTGCAGACTGGTATCTGCCTCTCAGAGCATGTCCAGTAGCCCTGCCTCTGGAAATTGGCCTACTGAGCCTCACAAAACTCCCAAGTGCTGCTGAATATCTGACTCACCATTTTTTTCTGCACCAATAAGGCATAGAAAGAAGAGTGATAAAAGATAAACATAATGATAGACCAGATATGCAAATACAAAAGTGATTATGTAATGAACTCTATGACAGCTAACACATTCCCCAGTCAGATCTGTTTCCTCCTTGAAAGGGTGAGGTAGGGAAATTACATATCAAATCTCATACGGGGTCAAGTTGACTCTCTGAGTTGAGAGCCAGAGAACTAGTTGGACAACTTTTCTGCTTTTGCTTTTGGAACTGTTAGGGACTGCTTGGGGGAAACCTTAGAAACTTGCTTATCAGTTTATGGTTGGGCTCCCAGGCAACTCTTCACTAAGTTCAAACTGATATAAATTTTGTGGAGAGAAATTTGGCAACACAGAGCAGTCCTGGCATTTTCCTCTTTGCTCTAAGCTCCGTTTTTGCCCTTCCATGCTCTGCTCTGCAGAACCAAATCCATATTTGCTGGGTCAGTGCAAAACAAAAATGCTAGACTGCTCAAAAAAAATTTCAAGAGTGACGGGATGGGGCCCTTCTAAGGGTGGGCCCTCTGAACTTGTGCAGATGCAATGGCCATGAAGCTGGCCTTGCTTCTCTGTATCACAGGGAGCTGGATTCTGCACATTTTTTCCAGACTTCTTTGCCATTTTGATTCAGATTAGGTTCAGTCAATTGTGGGTATTGGTGGGGTGGGAGGGACCACCTGATGGCAGGAAGGAAGAAGGCTTTTGTATCCCTCTCTGCTTCTGGTCTCAGAGGCAGTGGAATATCCTGTGGTTCTAGCAGCTGCAGTAGCGTGACTATGGTCCCCACATCCTACAGCAACTCTAGCAGCAGCGTGAATGGTTTCAACAACAATTCAGTCTTCCAGTGTCTGCAGTAAGCATGTCCTAGGTTCTGGCCACACTACCTCCTTCCGTTTGCTCCTATAATCCTAGGGTTGGTAGAAGCTTCTTGCAGTTACTAATCTAGGGGTTATCTCACCTTTTTGCTCCTTCAGCCCTTCCAACAATAATAATTATTCCTTAAATAGTTACCCTGATTGAAACAATTGCCATGGTTTCTATTTTCCTGGTGGGGCACTGGTTGAAAAGTAGCTAAATACTTAAAATTACATCTACCCATTGACCCAGGTATTCAACTTCTAAGGATTTATATACTAAGTATATAATCATTATAGAGGGGAAAGAACTAGCCAAAATACTACTTTTTACAGCCTTGTCTGTAATAGTGGAATCTTCGAAAAACTTAATTCCCAAATATCCAACAATGCATCCATTAACAATAATGAGGTGGGAAAGACAAATATTAATGAAACAAAATGTAGTATAAAATCCAGAAATGGACTCAAACATTTATGGAAATTTAGTATATGACTAAAGTGGAATCTCAAATCAATACATACAAGGACATTACAAGGAAAGACCAATACGAGGGATACAGACCAAAATCCCTCATGAAAAGAATATGAAAGTCCTTAACAAAGTATTATCAAATAAAACCAAGCAATACATGAAAAGGTAATAAATTATAACTAAGTGTGATTTATTCTAGAAATACAAGTTGACTTAACAGTCTTAAGTTACACCACATTAACAGATTAAAGGCCAAAAAAAGCATATGATCACCTCCATAGCTATAGAAAAAGTACTTGTTAAAATTAATGATAAAAACTTTCAACAGGGACTTCCCTGGTGGGCCAGTGGCTAAGACTCCACCTTCCCAATGCAAGGGGCCCAGATTTGATCCCGCAGGGAACTAGATCCCACATGCCTCAGCCAAGAGCTAGTGCAGCCAAATAAATAAATAAATATATTTAAAAGGGGAAAAAAAAAAAAACCCTGTCAACAAACTAGGAATAGAGGGGTACTTTCTCAGTCTGATAAAGTGTATCTACAACTTAGAGCTAACATTGTACTTACTGGTTATGGCTTCCTAGGCAACTCCATACACTGCAAAATTGTTCAAAGTGGCATAAACTTTATGGAGAGCAATTTGGCAACACAGAGCCAGCCTGGGCCTTTACCAGTTTGCTCTCAGGTAAGGTCAAGAACAAGGCAAAGATGCTCAC
>NW_011495030.1:1382181-1390644 GCF_000754665.1 Bison bison bison
CCTAATTCAGCCAACATTTTACTAGAGATTTTAGCAAGTACAAGGAGATAAGGGGAAGAAAAAAAAAAAGATGCACAAAGCTCAAAAAAAAGGGGGGGGAAGAAGAACTGTCTTTATTTAGTGGTGACATGATTGTATCTTTAAAAAAATAAAATCAACACATAGGATTAAAATAACTAGATATCATCTGGAAAAAATTTTAATTGGGTACATACTTCACAAATTATGAAGTACAAAGCAAAGTTGCTCAGTTGTGTCTGACTCTTTGTGATCCCATGGACTGTAGCCCACCAGCCTCCTCCATCCATGGAATTTTCCAGGCAAGAGTACTGGAGTGGTTGCCATTTCCTTCTCCATCAGAAATTACACCCCAAAAAAATTTTAAATAGATCACTAAATCATAAGAGGACTATAAGAAGCCATGGGACAATTATATGAATGGAGAAGGACTTTCATATTACAAAATATCTAGAAGTGTAAAAAACTGATAAATATAACAATAACAAAAACACTTGTGCATGACAAAAACTCTAAGCAAAGATAAAAGGCAAATGACAAATTGGGAAAAAATATTTGTGATTCATATCACACAGGTCTAATATAGAAAGACCCTAGAGGGGAAGAAAATGGATAATAGCTATGGGTTAAAAAAAGAAATATCCAGAGCTCTCAAACATATGAAAAGGTTCTTAACTTCATCTATAATGAGAGAATGAAAATTTAAAGCACCCTGAAATACCATTTTTATCAATCAAGTTGGCAAAGATCAAACACCTTTTTAACCATCTCATTGATGAAGATGTAGAGAAACAGGCACTTTGTTTTTTTCTTTTTAAATTTTTTATTTTGTACTTGGGTAGAGCTGATTAACAATGCGATGGTTTCAGGTGAACAGCGAAGGGACTCAGCAATGCATACACATGGATCCATTCTCCCTCAAACTTGTCCAGGCTGCTACATAACACTGAGCAGAGTTCCATGAGCTATACAGTAGGGCCTTGTCAGTTATCCATTTTAAATACAGCAGTGTGTACAAGTCCATCCCAAACTCCCTAACTATCCATTCTTCCCATCCTTCCCCTGGCAATCATTCTCTAAGTCTGTGAGTCTGAGAAACAGGCACTTTTATACATTGCTAGTTTATGTTGTGAGAAGAAGAGAAGGCAATGGAGAAGGCGATGGCACCCCACTCCAGTACTCTTGCCTGGAAAATCCCATGGATGGAGGAGCCTGGTGGGCTGCGGTCCATGGGGTCGGTAAGAGTTGGACACAACTGAGCAACTTCACTTTCGCTTTTCACTTTCATGTATTGGAGAAGGAAATGGCAACCCACTCCAGTGTTCTTGCCTGGAGAATCCCAGGGACGGCGGAGCCTGCTGGGCTGCCATCTATGGGGTCGCACAGAGTCGGAAATGACTGAAGCGACTTAGCAAGCAAGCAAGTTTATACTTTTATTCATTGCTGTTTGGAGTTTGTACACATGCATGGTACATGGTACAAACTCTAGGGAAAGCAGTTTGATATCCATCAAGATTACAATGGCATGTAGCTTTTTACCCAGCATTACACTTTTAAGAACTTTATCCTTGAAGTATATTGCTCCAGAGTAAAAGAAGTTTATTTAAAGTAGTCTTTTTCGAAATCCTAAAAGATACAAAGTAGCATAAATACTGAGCAGCAGGGGATTGGTTAAATAAATTAAGGTACACTGGTATTAGAATTCTTTGGCAGCCCTTAGACAGGAGGAAACAAGAGGAAAAGACCCTGATGCTGGGAAAATTTGAGGGCAGGAGGAGAAAGAGATGACAGAGGATGAGATGGTTGGATGGCATCATCAACGCAATGGACATGAGTTTGAGCAAACTCCAGGAGGTAGTGAAGGACAGGGAAGCCTGGCATGCTACAGTCCATGGTGTTGCAAAGAGTCGGACATGACTGAGTGAACAACAAAAAAGACATGAGGTAACTGTATGTATTCATCTGTAATAGTGATCACAAAGAGATATATATATATATATTTTTTAATTTATTTATTTTAAAAAGTGTATTTGGCTGCACACACAGCATGCAGGATCTAAATTCTATAACCAGGGATTGAATTCAGTCTGTGTCCTAACCACTGGTGCTACCAGAGAGTTCCCTAAGATATATTATTAACTTGGTAAAGCAAGATGCATAACAGGAGCTTCCCTGATGACTCAGTGGTAAAGAATCTGCCTGCCAATGCAGAAGACACAGGTTTGATCCCTGATCTAGGAACATCCTATATGCCATGAAGCAACTCAGCCCATGTGCCACAGCTATTGAACCTCTGCTCCAGAGCCCATGCTCTGCAACAAGACAAGACACCTCAGTGAGAAACCCACGCACAGCAACGAGAGAGTAGCCCCTCGCTCTCTGTAACTAGAGGAAAGCCCACACAGCAACGAAGACCCAGCACAGCCAAACATAAATAAAATAAAAGTACTTTTTTAAAAAAGATGCATAACATTGCTATGATACTAACCATTTATATAAAAATGTGGGCATTGTTTTTGTATGTCTTGGATATATAAAAAATATCTCAGGAAGGATTTACAACAACAACTTAGTTGCTTCTGGAAAGGGTGATTAGATATCTGAAGGGTAGGGTTGGGGAAGAGATTTTTCATTATATATCCCTTTAAACTTTTAAAATTGAACCATGTGAATGTTTACTTATTCAGAAGATAATTATTTTAAATAATAAGGTAGAATGTAAAATAATTTCAGCTAGAATTGTTAGCTGAAATTATTCAGCTGACTTGTTAACACACTGAAAAAAATTATAAATACATATATATGGCCTAATCTCACTTTTTTTAATGTATAGTTGTTCATAAAAAGGATAAGACCAATATATACTGAAATATTAACCATGGTTACCTCCAGGTTTGTGGTATATGATTGATTTTTATTTATTTTCTTTGGGTTTATCTGTATTTTACAATGAAAAGATATTCATTTTGTAACAAGAAATAAAAGTTATTAATAAAGCCCCACAAATACATGCTTTACCATCTCAGCTGGGCAGCTGTTGCTATTTAATGATCCTGTTACTCATACTGAGTCAATTCATTCTTCCAACAGATATAAACTGCCATGTGCAAGAAGATATAAATAAGGTGGCTTATTTCAATGACAGGCGTTCCAAACCCTTGCCATGTTCTCCACGGCCTCTGTCACATTCCCCATCATCTCCTTTGCACAGACTACCTTGTTTCCGCTCCACAAAGAAAACTGGCATGAACTCCCCAGGGCTTTCCTCTTTTGTACCTCCAAACTTCTCCATGTTTCAGGCAGATTCACATTGTTCTTTCTGCCTCAAAGGAAGACAGAGCTTTCCATTTTCCTTCTAGGCTCTTGAGACCATGTTACCCTCTGTACCTTGTTTTATCAGTGATGTCCTCCTTCATATATTACAAATTTCTGCCTAACCTCTAACTTCTCCTCAATGAAACATATTAAAATATTTGCAATATAGAATGTTGAGCATCTTTCCTTCCCTCTATATATCCCTACATCCTATTTTCCCCTTAACCTCCCAAATTCTTGCAAAACTACCCCATAGTGTCTGATGTGTGTTTACCTATAGTTCATAGCTCAGCTGATTTGAATTTGATTAATGTGCCTCTAATCTACTGAAACATTTCTTCCTAAATGTTTCTGGTAGGCTGCAAATAATAGAGCACCTAACTGTCAGTGGTCTATATTTTTAAAAGAGCTCTTGAGAAAAGAAACCAGGGCAGGAGTGGAAGCAGGAAGACCAGCTGAAGACCACTAAAGTTATCCATTTGAGAGATGAAGGTGGTGGCAGTAGAGGAGACCAGAAGGGCCAGATTCTGGCTGTATTTGGAAAATACAGCTAACAGGAGTTCCTGATGGAAAAGCTGTGGGGTATAAATTAAAGAAAGGAATCAAAATAACTCCTCAGTTTGGGGCCTGAGAAATCAGAGTCACAGGAACACCGTTCACCTAAGATGGGAAGGACTTTGAATTAAGGAAATAATTAATAGTTCAACTTTACTTATTTTTATTGATGTATAGTTAATTTACAATGCCATGTTAGTTTCAAGTACACAGCAAAGTGATTCAGTCATACATATATATGTATTCTTTTTTGGATTATTTTCTAATATAGGTTATTATAAGATACTGAGTATAGTTCCCTATGTTATACTCAGGAGTTCAATTTTAATGTGTTAACTTTGAGATTCCTGTTAGATCTTCCAAGTGCAGATGAGGAATGGATAGTCAGGTGTGACATTCAAGACAGAGGTCTGGGCTGAAAATAAAACTTGGGAGTTGGAACTTCCTTGGTGGTCCAGTGGTTAAGACTCTGCCAGTGCCACAGTGTGTGTTTGATCCCTGGTCAGGGAACTATGATCCCACATGCTAAGGCAACCAAAATATTTTTTAAAAAGATCCTGCAGGTCGCAGTGAAGACCAAAGATCCCATGTGCCACACTAAGACCAGGTGAAGCCAAATCAATAAATATGTATTTAAAAAATAAAGTTTGGGGGAAAAGAAAAGACAGAAGGGAGTACCACATATTTTTGTCCTGAAGTGAATTATTTAGGAGAGAAGGACAATTGATTAGCAGGAGATGAAATAATTACAGGAACAATCATTAAATAGTCAACAGGGGAGGAGACCATGGTGCCAAGGTCTTGCTTTAGATAAGACCAGAGACACTACATACGTGAGACAGGAGGGAAGGCAGAGTCCAGGCAGAGAGGCAGGTAGGACGGAAGACAGGGTGGGCAGAAGATGAGGAGTTCTTGCAAAATTGCTTTTATTTTTCTCAGTGAAATGAGAAGTAAAGCTTTCAGCTCAGAGTGAGGAGGGGGAGAGGTGTTGGATATTTGGGAAAGGAGGTGCAATGTAGCAATTTCAGAGTGTGGGAAAGTAACCAACTAGGGAAATGCAGAGGGCAGTGCTGAGAGCCCACTGGAGATTCATGACCATAAACCGAGTGACAACAGCTGGCACCGTTATTTTTGTCTAGTGTGTCAAGCTGGACAGAACCAGGGTTTTCCCAGGCAGGTGGTACCAGGTACAAGGAAGTGAGGAGTATATACAAAGAGGTGATATAGTGGTAGACTATAAAATCTAATATGTAGGTAGGAAAGATGTGAGAGTATAAGGGCTGTGATGAACAGTGGGAACATAGATTGGAGGTAAGAGTAGGGGCAAAGAAATGTTCAGATGGGGTTATTAGGGTTATTATTAAAGAAGCTGGAAGGGAAAGAGGTGTTGATCAGGGAACAGCATGGTTGAAATGAAAAGTTCAGAGTGCTGCTGTTATTTGGTGATGCAAAGGTCCATGGCACCCAAATGACAGTAGGGTGGAGAGGGATGCGGTTGGAGGGTTTCAACAAGGATATGGAATTCACTGAAAATGTTGGCAGGAATGCAGTGGGGGTAGAGGACTGTGTGTCAGGTGCTAGAATCTCCAGGGAATGGGGGGTGGAGTGGCTAAGACAAGAGAGAAGTGGCAGAACACAGTAACAAGCAAGCTGTGGTATAGTCTGATGGCAGGTACTTCAGAGCAGCTGGGGGTCAGATGGGAGAAAGTCTTACTTGGGTAGTAATTCTCCAGGTGTTGGGAGACTTGCTGTGTTATGAAGTCTACTCTCTAGGGCCTTAAACTCCCTTCTCTCCTTCGCCTCTGAGAGGCCATCCATGGTGGGATTTATTCAGGGTGATGGAGTCAGAAGGAAACCAGGGAACTGTTGGGATTTTCACTCCTCTTCTCTGCTATCAAAATACCAAGACAGCATCTGTGCAACATGTGTGCTGCTGAAGAACAGGAAGCTGATAACAGTGGCCCGCCCAGGGGTAGTGAAGAGATGGTTTTTAAATGGGGTGAACTTCGGGCAGGTGGCACCCAGAGCTCAACTCTCATGGCCTCCTCAGAACTCTGTTCATTCAGCTTCCTTAGGGGGAGAAGCAGGAGAAGGCAATGGCACCCCACTCCAGTACTCTTGCCTGGCAAATCCCATAGACAGAGGAGCCTGGTGGGCTGCAGTTCATGGGGTTGCTAAGAGTTGGACATGACTGAGAGACTTCACTTTCACTTTTCACTTTCATGCACTGGAGAAGGAAATGGCAACCAACTCCCGTGCTCTTGCCTGGAGAATCTCAGGGGAGCCTGGTGGGCTGCTGTCTATGGGGTCGCACAGTCTGACACTGAAGTGGCTTAGCAGCAGCAGCAGGGAGAGAGGTTGAATTTTTCCTCTGCTGGGAAGCTGGCTTGGAAAGGGAAAGGTTTGCCAGATTCCCTATGGAGAGGGTGTGTCCCTGCGAAAACAGGAATCTGCCTGAAAACCTCTGTCAGCAGGGAACTTTGGGCACCCTGTCCAGAAAGGGACAGCCTGTGATCGCAAATAAGCCAGCTCTGCGGCATCCTGGATGCTGAATTCTTACACACTGTCAGTGCTCTCACTACCTGTCTCTGGACAGGTGGCCACTCATGGGGGTGGCCCAGAGCCCTGGCCAAAAAGGCAGCCAGGCAGGGCCCCCACAGGATGATATCTGGTGCCAAGTGGGGAGAGGAGGAAGGGAGGGAGGCAGGCCTCTTACACATTCCTGGGTGGGGAGCCCCAAGGGCCTTTCCAGGACACAGAAGTGCCCCAAGTGGACACAGAGCAGGGCAGGGCAACCGGAGCCACAGCCCGAGTCCAGGGAAGTCTCATGACTGCAGTGTTTTGCTGCAGGTTTCCCAGCTGCTCTGGGCGGGAGGCAGCGTGGGGTGGTGGGGGCGAGGAGGAGGAGGGTGGAGAGGAGGCGGGAAGTAAACACAAGACCACAGAGAGAGCCAGTTCCCTGCGTTCAGAGAACACCAGCCGCCTCCGGTCCCCGGTGGGTGGCTGTATGTGTGGAAATGAAACTGGGAGGGGACGGGAGAGAGGGAAGAGTAAGCAAGTGGTTCTCGGCTGTTATCCACCCATCTCGCCTTTCCTGACCCACCAGCCCACTCCTCTCTGGGGTGAGGGGCTGGGAAGGAGATGGTTCACGAAGCGCCCACCCTCTATACTCGTAGCTATTTCAGCTGTCGGTGAATCAGACAGTCTGAGCAGCTGTCACCTGCGCTCAGGAGGGGAGCAGGGGGGCGGCCTTGGGAAGGGGGAGAATGGGTGAGTGGCAGATGCTGTACTGGCCCGGGCGTGGGTGCCACCTGGGGCTGGGAAGAAGGGGTGTCTACCTTTCAACACCTACACACTGCTGACCCGGTCCCAAGGACACTGGGATATCTGGGGTGGGACGAGGTCACGGGGGCACAACTTAAGTGGGAACTGGAAGCGAAGGAGGGGGTGAAAGGCGGGGTGCGGGGTGGGGAGAGTCTGTCTACTGCGGCGGGAAGCGCTGGGGAACAGGGCTGGCCGGGGCCGCGGGGCAGGCTGCTGCCCGCCGCCTGCCCGCGCGGGGTTATGCGAGGTAACGGCGAACCGGGAGGAGGAGGGAGGCTGCGGGGGCCGCGGGCCGGGGTGTCTGGCGCTCGTTGGACAAAGAGATGATGAAACGTGAGCGCTATATTTACCAAGGGGGTGGAGATCGGGCGGGGGGCGGGGAGTAAAAAGGACAAACTGTTCCACAACAACCGCAGGAAACACAGCCCATCTGACTCACCGGGAGGGCCGCGCCGACCCCCTCTCAGGCTTAGCCTGGAGGCAGGCACGGGGCTAGAGGGCGCGGAGGGTCCCCGAACTGACCTAACTGGGCGCTACAGCTATGTCTGGGGGATGGGTTGATTTATATAAATAAAGGCACTGTAGAGCCAAGGGCTGCGCGCATACGTGTGTGTGGCTTTTGTGGGGCAGGGGAGAGCGCGGAATGGCACGAATGTTTCCTAACCCTGTGGCCCGACCATTGAGGGAGAGGTTTGCCTGCGAACTCTTCAAGCTTGATTCCTGCAAAGTCATCTCCTCCCGCACAGCCCGGCCAGCCGGCCCGGCCCGCCCCGCCCGCGGCCAGCAGCACGCGCTTCCCCCGCTCTCCCGCCCGAGTCCAGCACTCGGCGCTCAGAGTTGGGGTGCGGTGCGGGCTATGTTTAGAAGCTGATGTCATCCAACACCCTACTCTGCAGTGTTCCCAGGGGGACCGCAGGGCAGGTTTTCCTCTTCCTCACGGGCGTGGGTGATGGAGAAGGTACCTCCTCCTCCCAACCCTTCCCCCCAACACCTATCTTACCCCGGGGATTTTTTTTTTTTTTTTTATGCAATCCCGCCAGAGTTATGAAACAGGGTGGTGGGGGCCGTACGCGCAAGCAGAGGGCGCAAACCCTAGAGCTTGGGCCACGAAGGGCCACCTGGCGGCCCCCGCCCACTCCCATCCTCTCCCGACGGGGTGAAGGGGCTAATTTCAAGGTTAGTTCACGTGGGCGCGGGCGCCCGGAGCTTCTTGCACGAGTTTGGGGCGGGTTCCTCATCCCCCAATCTAGG
>NW_011495030.1:1390744-1395587 GCF_000754665.1 Bison bison bison
TCAACTGCAGTAAAGGGAGCTTGATGTTCCAGCAGGGAAGGGATTTCTGAGAACTAGGACTGTCCTCAGATGAACTCGCCTCCTCCGGCTGCTGCTGCGGCGGCCGCCTGCGGAAGACTTTTTAAAAGGGCGATGCCAGGCCGGGGCGCGCGGCCCGCGAGTGGCTGTGCCGCCCGCCAGTCTGCGGCCCCAGCGGAGCACCCGCCCCCGAGCTCGGGTGATTCAGCGTGCCCGGCGCGGGGCTCCTTGGAGCGCAGGGGGCTGCGAGCTAAACTTATCCTCCTGCATATGCATGAACGGGTGGCCTTTCTGCTTGGCAAAGGAGAGGCCTGGAGTTTTGCGGAAGGCTGCTAAGTGGAGCGAGAGCAAAGTAGGGCATCGTGCAATTTTTCGCTGGGCCGGATACCCCCACCCCCCTTGCGTGTTAACTGTCATTATGGCCGCGGGCGTTTCACCAGATAGGGGTTTACCTGATTGCATTTCAAATCCGGGCACACCGCCATTGTTGGAAGCCCGATTCCTTCAGCTTCTCTTCCGTCTTCCCCAAACTCCCACCTTCCCCTAATTCCTCAGCTCTTAGTAAAACGAAGACTGTGCTTCTCCCACCGCACCTCTACCCCGCCCCCGCACCCACCCTCAAGGTACCCTCTGTGCCTTGATGGGATCGCTGAAGTCCAAGGGCCTGGGTCCTGAAAGAAGTTTTGGATCCAGCCCAGAGTGAGGTCCGACACGTGATCCCCTACCCCCAGTGGGCCATCTGTTCTCCTTCCTTCCCGCCTGGAGGCTGGCAGCTCTGCCCAGCACCGTCCATGCCTCCCAGCAGGAAAGAAGGAAAGCGAGAAAAGCCAGCGTTGGCGGAACCCACTACCTACAGAGTGCAATTTTAACCTAAACATCTCTGAGCCTTGGGCATGGGTGAGACTGGGCAATGTGTATATTAGACTAAGCTCCAGGTGATTAGCTCCCGGGGATTGCTTTGGGCTCCTTTGCTTTGGATTAAAACCAACAGGGAATGCTCCTGGGAATGGGCTGAATTTGCCTGGAAATAACTCACTTATTTCCAGGAGCTAGGGTGGGAAACTTGCCTAGGAAAAGGGGTGGGATTCCGTGACACCTCTCTGACCCCAGGCCACTTCCCACAAACTAGTTTGAAGAAATAAAAAGAACACGAAATTAAGGAATAAAGGATTTAGGGGATCTTGGATGATTTTATATTTGTGCCTGCTCTCCAATTAAATATTGATTTAAGGTATTCTGACCTTTACTGCCCTAAAGAACTGTATTTGTAAATGCACAGCAGATGAGATGGTGTTTAAAAAACCCAAATATTAAGCTTTTTTGGTTGGGGGATGAGTGGGGCCCAGAGACTATGCAGATGTATTAGTCTAGTCTCACTAATTCACAGATAAGGAAATAGCTCTAAGAGGTTGCTTAAGGTCACACAGCCCCTCTCAGGTCCAGGAGGCCAGTTCCTTACCCCATGGTGACTTAAACACCTGCTGAAAATCAGCTCACTGTAGGTACTGCCTCTGAGAAGGGGTGATAATGATAATTACTTTAGGATGCACAGAAAATCAGACTTCTTGCTACAGGCATTGTTCTTGAGAACTCAGAAAATAAAGCCAAGATTTAGACAGGAATTAGGGAGGAAAATGCATACTTTAAAATGGTAAGCACAGTTCTAGTCTCTGAATGCTTGTGCTCCTCTCAGTTGGCTTGTGTAATTTTGAAATGTATGTTTACAAAAATTAACTTGGAAAACAGAGTTCTTATATTTATGCGGCATAATGTATACTTTACTAGTAAATTATTCATTGTAATTAGGGATGATTCACATTAATCTGGGATAATTTATTTTGCCAGAATGTTAATTGGGACAATTAACATACTGGCAAAAAAGCATGAATTAGTTTTAATCACAAAACTATTATAATACACACCCTAGCACAGAAAGGAAACCCTATTGTTGAAAATACAAGAAAAAATCCTGATGTAGGAATTACTACTTGTTGTGAGATATCTGTAACTATCTATATTTGTTTTTAACATCATGCCTCATTGAGGATAGATTCTCTTTTCATTTCTTTATTTACCCTTGCCTAACTCATTAGCAGAAACAAATATCTGCAGAGGGAATGAGTGGAAAAGGAGAAAAAAGAGAGATCATTCTACAATTGTAGAATTATTGGGTTTAAAAAGATTGTAAATCAAGTAACAGTTATGTTTGTAAATGTGTGTGAGAAATTCATGTGAATGAAATCTCAGTTGTATTTTTTTACCTCTTGTATAATTCTGAAATGAATGGGTTGGAAGAGTTTAGGGTTTATGTCCAGTCCAAACAAAATTAAAGGGAGTTAAAGAGAGCAAGAAGTAAATGTATACTTAAAAAAAAAACCTATGATGATTGACTTATTCAAGTTCCTGGATACAGTCTTCAAGAAAAGATACAGACTTTGTTTTTTGGAATAACCCCACGTTAACTCTAGAACTGTCTGCTATGAAGGTACCTGGTGCATTGACAGTTACAATGCAAATCTGAGAGAGTAACAGGCCTTGATCATAGTAGTCCTAAAGAGATCCTGCTGGTATTTGTGCTGGACCTTAAAGGGGCAAGCAAATGTGAAATTTCTAAGTGGTTATGTAGCCTTGGGGACAGAGTCTGCTCCAGAAAAATCATGAAGTAGGCAAATTCCTTTGGGCTTCAGTGAATTCTTTTCTAAAATTAACGGGATTGGAATACAAGAACTCTAAGATGACTTCACATGTACCTACCTTACTATGATGATGGTGGTGGTGATGATATTCTTAGTTGACCAGCACGCCCTTTCTAAACTTCCCTTTCTTGTGTAGTCACCTACTGTAATATCTTTCTGTACCATTTTAAAAGCAAAGTCAAAAGAAACTACACTAGCCTTCAAACTAGAAGGGTAAATTTGAGACCCCTCCTTTAGAGACCAGAACCTTTCCCAAACCTTAACAAAGGCTAATAGCCAGTGGGGGTTATGGTTGGACCTCATTGCACCTGCGTTACATAGAAGCAGGTACCTCTCACACCCACTTAGGAAAGTAAATGGATTTTTAATCAATTCTGTGGACAGTACACCTCCTGCAAGAAACATTGGCCCTAGATGCCTTTTTCAGCTATCAAGATGGATAACAACCCCATCATTCTTTCAGAGAGACGCAAACCTAATCAGACTCTTAACAGCCATACTAATAGTTGATTAAGTAATGCCACAATATTCAATGGCTTTGGCTGGTTCCAGTTCTTAAGAATCTGTTAAGCAAAGTTAATATTTCACAAAACCAGAGTTCAGTTCTGAAGTCCAAAGAGCTAGGAATCAGATTTATGTTTTCCATAGAGTTCTCTACCTGGTAAGGTAGACAAGTCACTTCTTTGCATCTTAGTGTTCATATCTGTTAAGTGAGGGAAGGGATACATACACACCCTAACATCCCACAGGGGCTGTGGAAAGAAAATGAATTAAAAATGTTTTTGAAGTTTTAAAAGTTATACAGGGCTTTTTAGCTCCATTTATTTGAGGAAGATTAAAATAGCATCAAAACAAAACGAAAACAGCTTACTTAGAATAAACTGCAGGAGGGAAGAAGAGGAATTAAAGACGCATCACAAAAGCAAAGATGAAGTGTTCAGAGTAAGTGTAGTCAAAACAAAACAAGCTTTAAAACAAAACTTTTGTCAGCTCTGCAGTTTCAAGATGAATTAGTCATAGTTAATGCATTGGGTGGAAGAATTATTAAAAATCTACCTAAAAGTATGCTGCTTCCCAAAACGGAAAAAAAACGAATTGATGCTTTCTCATTTGTGTTTATTCTTGGGCAACTTGGCCTGATAGTATTTAGTTGTTTTCTTTATTTATAGACTCACTTTGCATTATTCATCACCCCTGCCCTCCCATACATATCTCCATTTTACTATCAGCAACACAAAGTACAAGGATATATTCAGTTTCACTACAGCTCTTCCCGTTTACAAGTGTGGAGCGCTTGTCTTCGGAACGCCCTTCTGATTGGCTAAGCCAATGTCAGTGACATCAACCAACTTACTTTTGATTGGAAGGCTGGTTGCTGGGACTGTAGCGTTTGCAGGAAGTCACTTAACTGTTTGCGAGCTGGAAAATCGAAACGGACGTTATCTTTTTGTCACAAGAAAGAACGCAGCTGAGTAGGGAAGGTGTATCCTACAACTCCGCCAGCTGGAACGTGAGCCAGGAGGCCTGGACCGGCTAAGGGATTGAGGGGCACTTCCAAAGACGTCCGGCTGCTCCTTTCCAGCCTCCCGGCTGTTACCCTTTTAAATGTCAGCGTTCGAGGCTGTAGGGGTAGCACGAGGCATCGAAACGGAACAGTCGGATTGGCCGCGCGCCTCAGTTCTAGACGCACCTCTCCACCGAAAGGCCGTTCTGACTGGCAGCGGGAGAAAGTAAACAGAGTTGAATCACCCTCCCCACTGGCCAATTGGAGGGGGTTCGGATTGTGACGTGATGGGATTCTGCGAAATTGTTACTGTGCGAGAGAATGCCGGCACGGTGCGGACCGGCAAGAGCAGGGGCTCAGAAGCTGTCAGTGGACTGGGGGAAAAGTGTCTCTTAGACCTGGCGCTTCGTCCGGCGCTTGCCACCCGCGTCCAGGTGGTTGGGTGAATGTCTTGGGGCTTTGGCTCGACGGAGAGGCGGCCGAGGGCGTGTACCTCTCTTGCAGTTTCCTCTCTCAGCGCCTCGGGGGCGTTTTCGGTCGAATAAACTTGCGACCGCCACGTGTGGCATCTTTCCAAGGGAACGAGCTCGGAGTGGCGGGCGCGCCCGTCGGTGGGGATCGCGCC
>NW_011495030.1:1395819-1396671 GCF_000754665.1 Bison bison bison
CTCGTAGTCCGAGGCCAGGGCACGGCGAGCCGAACCTCCGCAGCCACCGCCAAGTTTGGCCGCGCCGCCGGGGCTGCTGTCGCCCGCACCATGTCCGCGGCCGCCTACATGGACTTCGTGGCTGCCCAGTGTCTGGTTTCCATTTCGAACCGCGCTGCGGTGCCGGAGCATGGGGGCGCTCCGGACGCCGAGCGGCTGCGACTACCTGAGCGCGAGGTGACCAAGGAACATGGTGACCCGGGGGATACCTGGAAGGATTACTGCACGCTGGTCACCATCGCCAAGAGCTTGTTGGACCTGAACAAGTACCGACCCATCCAGACCCCCTCGGTGTGCAGCGACAGCCTGGAGAGTCCGGATGAGGATATGGGATCCGACAGCGACGTGACCACCGAATCTGGGTCGAGTCCTTCCCACAGCCCGGAGGAGAGACAGGATCCTGGCAGCGCGCCCAGCCCGCTCTCCCTCCTCCACCCTGGAGTGGCTGCGAAGGGGAAACACGCCTCCGAAAAGAGGCACAAGTGCCCCTACAGTGGCTGTGGGAAAGTCTATGGAAAATCCTCCCATCTCAAAGCCCATTACAGAGTGCATACAGGTTAGCGGCGTCTCCCTCTCCAACCCAACTCTGGGGTTAGTTAACCTTTGGCCAGGCAGTCTTCCTGGGCGTTGAGGATTCCATATGCGGCCGAAAGGGTGCAAAATTTTGGATGATTCTTTAAAATGATTGAACCTGGTAGAGACGGAGAGCTCACTCTCTTTAATCGTCCCCAGCCTCTAGAAGCCATGGAGAGCCTTAACTTGGGGGACAGAGCGAGTGCTGAGTGCTAGCCCCTGTGTGTGGCTTCGTGGGGA
>NW_011495030.1:1396771-1413214 GCF_000754665.1 Bison bison bison
ACTCCCGCACCGGGCGACTATGGGGCCACCCAACCTGGGCAGACGCTGGCGGGGGCTTGAGGGGGACAGTCAAATGGTGTATCTTTTATTTTATTCTCTTGTGGGATTGCAGCGAAGTGGCCGAAACCTGGGGAGAAGCGGCGCACTTTACATGGAACCTTTTAGGGATGACTAAGGGCTCGGTTAGCTGTATGCTTGCTACTTTTCAGGGCTTGCCAAGGTGGTTTTAAATATGGCCAAGAGTCCTCAGAGAGGTTTAAAATAACACTGCTTCAGGCAGCAGAGGAGTTTGATCAAGTGATGGCTGGTTAAGTTTACGACTAGTTAGTCTTTTTAATAAGATTTCAGAGCGGATTTTTTCCCACGTAATTTAGATCGCACCCTCCACCCTGAATAGAGCACTTAGCAAGGAGGTGTGGTCCTTGCCAGAGGTCAAGGCTGATAATGAAGGTTGGGGTGTTTTAGAGGCCCCGTGGAAGGGGGTCTCCCAGGGAGAGCAAAAGGCAGGTCTGATCACTGATGCATGTGGCTGGTAAGACATCTGCAGTATAAAATAGGCTTTGGAGACTTACAGGAACGTCGTCGGTCAGTCAATACTGTTGGTTCTGTTTAACATATTCAGAAAAAGTTGGGAAGCTTTCATGCTTGACCATGCCCTCTCACCATGGTTAGTGTCAGGGTCCTTTATCACTGCTCTTCCAATAAGGAAGCACTGTGCCTAGTCCTCTCGTGAAACTCCTTTTCCATCTGTCCTATGACACCATGTTTAAGAGGAGGTTGTCAGAGTTCCTTGGAAAGTATTGCCGGTTTTTGGTGTAATTGTTAGTGCTTTTAAGATGAGGCCCTGGGCCTGTGGTTTCAAAATGATCATTGGTTGGTGTGATTTGGTTTTGCTTTTTTAAAAAGGCTACGTAATTGCATCTCATATTTTATTTCCTTTGGAAAGTGCTTCTTGTGGAGGTGGCTGCTGGCACAGGAGTAAAGCTGAATTTCCTCCACCGTTAATGTAAAATCAGGTTCTCTTTGGGGTTGTCATCTAGGTTGCCAAAAAATAGCACATTTTACAGTTTGTATCTTGTGCCTGATTTGGGGGATGTGACCTTTAGCATGGCTCCGGGGGTGAAGTAGGGGTATACTAACCAGAGGGTGTTACTCACCAACAGCTGTTGGGCGGGCCTGGCTGTGTCAGCCATATTCCCGGAGTTCAGCTCACAGGGACACTCTCTGCCACCTTGAGCAAAGGCACTTTCTCCTTCAGGGAGCTGCCCAGTCGTGCAGTTGAGGAGGCCTGCAGAGCTTCTTTGTGAGCTCCCTGAGTCTGCCCAACTCAGAAAGGCATTCTGGACCATTCAGTTGAGTGATTTTTCTCAGGCATTTACAGAAATGGCTGCCTATGCGTGCGTGCATGCGTGCTGCTCTTTAATACTCCATGAGGCAGGTCAGCTCAGAAGAACCTTTTACACCCCAGAGTGGAAAACGAAGTGAAATATTAATCCCACTTTAAATGTTACAGTCAGTCTTTTGAAACTAGTGATATGGTAGTCGCAGTTGTCTCAGTTAAGTTTGGGGGCTCTGTGATAATACTAGGACATGGTCAGACAAAAACCACTGCCTCTGTAAAGACCGTCAGAAGTGTACTCCTGCTGGAGAAGATACTCTTTCTCCTGTGCAAAGGCTACTCTAAATAAAAGACTTGTAGGAGGTCTCATGCATTTGGAAGTTTCTGATTCAGCCTCCAGTTAGATTATTTTTGGTGTGGGGTACAGTGTTCTTGCCTGGGGACAGGGGAGCCTGGTGGGCTTCCGTCTATGGGGTCGCACAGAGTCGGACACGACTGAAGCGACTTAGCAGCAGTAGCAGCAGCAGCTTCTTGATTTTTTAAACTATTGGCTGGTATTAAACCCAGAAGATGGCTAAGAAATAGCAATTGGAGTGTCTGTATTTTGTGGAGACTTTAAAAACTAAAATTCCAGCCACACCCCCCTGGTCTGTGTGGCCCAACCAGAAGCCCTCCTGCTGCGGGCTCTCCTCCCCCTGAGCCCCGTACAGCTGCCACTCGTATAGAACCAGTGGCTTTAAAAGCTGAGCCACTTAAGCAAAACTGTGGTTTAGTTCAGTGCAGTTCCTTCTAGAGTAGCCTAAGAGAGAAGATCCTTTTGAGGTGGACTGAGCTGCATTCTGATTTGACTTACTGTTTCTGAGTTGTGAAACCTTAACCTAGTTCCTTAAATTCAGAGTTTGTAAACTGGAGGTCTGCTGCTGAATTTGCTTTTTGCAAATTTTTTGGTTTGGTCAGTGCAGGGTTTATAAACATTTCTTTACTAACGTGGAAAAATAAGGATTTCCACACAAATCCAGATTTCTGGCTTCTCTGAGAAAATCGAACAATCTGGCAATATGGGGCCTGAATTCCTGCCCAACAGCAATTGGCTTGAACTGACCATTCTTTGTAAGGGGGATGTCCTTTAATCATTTACATGGTCTTTGTTGGCATTTAAGTTTGCAGTCTCTTCTCTGTTTGAGCCTCAGTTTCTTAATCCACAAGATAGGGTACTTTCTCTGAACTTAAGGTTTTGTGTAAAGATAATAGTTTGTGTGTGATAGGCAGAGCTTAAAATCAGCAAACATAGGAGAAACTTACTTTTAAGTAGTACTGTACTTTACGTTTTCTAATAATACTTTCAGTTTGTTTTTCTGTACCCTCTAGATCAGATATCTTCTCATCTGATATACCTCTAAAGTTTAAGCAGTGAATCCATGTTAATCTGAAAACAAGTAAAACAAATATGAGCTTTTCTATCTCCAGACTCTTTGGAGAGTAATATTGTTTTGAATAAGTATTAGACCCACTGGTGTACGTACTTTGCCTGAAAACATATTGAGCTTATTATTTGAAAATGCAACCAACTTTTATCTTGGCACACCCACATCCACACCAACACGCTCCCCCAACCTCGGAGCATACACCCCAAATTGGGCCTTCACAAGCCCCCACCCAAACCCACTGATTTCCCAAGACTCTCCCACGTGCCCTCAATCTCTGTACAAGCACACAAACAAAAAGATTATCCCAAGTTCCCTGACTTTGTGGTCACCCTGCACACACACACACCCACACACATGGGAGTAGCTTTTGGAGAAGTAAACAACTGCATCCAAATTCCAGCTCAGAAGTCATCAGAACCAGCTGATACAGAGTCATCCTAGGGTTGACATCCCAAGGATAGACACCCTAAGCCTATTCCATGCCAGGTGCAATTTCACTATCTTTTTGGAGGGACTTAAATCAACTGTCCCCAAGTGGTGACGATGGGTTTGAGGCTAAGGGCACTGGTTACAGGATTCTGAAAACCAGAAAGCCCTAAATCCCAATTATCACACCCCACCTCTGTAGAAAAATATTTTTTTCAATAGGGCAGAAGGTACATTCATGAAAAAACAAGGAGAGATAAGAGTTGCAAAGGGCTCAACAGTGGCTGCTTCTGTTTCTCTTTATCCTGTTTGAACATTTCCCTGGGCTACTTAGAATATGTGGTGGAGGGGATCTGGGGAGTTCCCATCATGGAAGTTATCATCCAAACAGGAAATAATAGCTAAGACTTCTTTTACATTTTAAGATCCAATTTTTGCCCTATGGGGGCAATTTTTTGGCCTCTCTAGGAATGTCCACACTGGCTAGCTTTCACTCAGGTCTATTTCCTTCCCTAAGACCAAAGTTTTAAAATTTTGGTCATATAAAATGAGCCAGGCCTGCTCTGTGCCTCATGAACTCTTCTTCCTTAATTGCTCCAAAAAGCTTTGGAGTCAACTTTTTGGTTCAGGAGACTCTAGTACCATCAGAGGTATGAGATGGACCCACTTCTGTCGCCCAGACGGCAGGGGTTCAGGGACAGGGCAGGGTCTTGAAGTAGCCTCTAGGCAGTCCATAAAGTAACCCCTGCTCAGTCTTTCCCACTTACTCTTGTCTAGTAGAAGGGAGGCCTTGTGCCTTGATTCTTAAGGAAACATTCTCTCTCCCCTGTTCTTCTGTTCATAAAGCTCCCCAAAGTGATGTAGAATAGTATTTCATAGCCTGACATGCTTCATTAAGTGTAAATATACTTAATATGGTGGTGGCTTAGTTGCTTAGTCGTGTCTGACTCTTGTGACCCCCATGGACTGTATCCTGCCAGGCTCCTCTGTCCATGGGATTCTCCAAGCAAGAATACTGGAGTTGGCTGCCATTTCGTTCTCCAGGGGATCTTCCCGACCCAGGAATCAAACCTAGGTCTCCTGCATTGCAGGCAGATTCGTACTTAATATATGTCAGTGTAAATATACACTTAAATCTGAGTGGGATCTGCATAGATAATTGCTTCCATACCCTTTATTCCCACTTTTTCTCCCCTAAGATTAGCCCTTTTTTCCCCCATAACTGCCCTCCCCCATGACGTTTTGATACCACAGATATACTATAGAGCTGTTTATGTACTGTGCCCCTTTTGAAGGCCACAAACATTGGAAGAGCGAAGACTTTCCACCTGCCTAAGATCCAATTTTTGCCCTATGGGGGCAGTTTTAGCCCCATCTCCACCCCCAGTGAGACTGTCTAGGCACAAGCTCATGTATCCTGTCAGGAAAAAATGAGAGCAAAGGACTGCAAATGGGCTCTAGCTGTGGAGGATGATAGGATTCTAAGGACTGCAAGGATGGCCTGTTGGGTTTGCTTCTGAGTTTCCCCTGATTCCAAGGGAAGATGGCCCACGGCTGCTTGATTCCCAGCTCACTGCTGGAGTCTCACCCCGGGGGCAGAAACCTGTGAGGGGACCTGAGAGCTCTTTATTCCTGGTCCCCGAGAGAGGAAGGACCAGTTGCTTCTTCCTCACTGCCCTCCGTCCCCTGCCCATCCTTCATCACCCTCCATATGGCTGACCTAGCAAGACAGAGTGGAGTTGCCTTAGAAGAGCTGCTGTTGCTGGCAGGGTTACTGTATTACAACCGAAAATACAAGAGGAGTAGCATTAATGAGTAAAACCATTGTCTCCTGTGATTGTCCTCTCAAATCTTCTGAGAGTCATGAGGAGAGGGGACGCACGTGGGGCCTCGGTCAGCGAGGGAGGTACCACAGTACATTTCGCTCTGTTTTGATGGTAACACCTCATTACCTTCAGCAAAGATGTAACCTGAGGAAAATAAGTTCTTGGGACTCTGAACATAAGGGTCAGATTTACATTCCTGGCCCAATTGTTGATGTTTATCCCAAGAACTAGTCATTCTGCAACGTCTGTGGGAAATTCCCAGATTGAACTTCCCAGGGAGAAACATCATATGACATATTGGGAAAGTGGCTGACAATGGTCTTCCTTAATAAGCTCATTGAGAAAAAAAGTGGGCGGGTGATTTCCCAGTATTCAATCATTCAGGAGCCCCTAAAACAACCTGACGTTGTACCCTGGTTAAAGTCAGGTTTCTTGACAATCATTTTAATTTCTGCATGCCTTATGATCATGAGCATTCTTGATTCTTTTTCTTTTTTTTTTAAAGCTAGCTTTGTCATTTTTGTTAGTCTTGACTACCAAAAATTTTTTCCTTTTTTTTTTTTTCTCCTTTCCTCCCCTTGGCTGCTCTCAGGCTTGGAGAAAAAGCTTGCAGCATTCCAGGCCTCTGCTGCTCGAATCCTCCCCCACATCCGACCCTCCTACCTTTTCCTAATGTTTCTCCAGCAAGCCCAGCGCCCACTGAAGAACGTAAATTAGTGCCTAGTAATTGGTACAAAGGCACTTTCTGTTTCCATGCAACAGACGCAAAAAGGAGGGGCAAAGGGAAGGAAAAAACCTCCCAGATGGTTAAAAAGGGAAAGAAATGGGATCCTCTGCAGTGGTCTTTGAGCAGTCCTGTCTCTTGCTCCGCCCTACTTTTTGTTGGGAAGTTAGTAACAGGCCTAAGCCCAACTCAGAGTGCTTGGTGGCAGTTGTAAGTATCAAAATAATAGAATTTGGAGGTTGGAAGTGACCTTGAGAGGTCATCGCATCCATCATTTTGTCTGTAAAAAAGTGAACCCTTTTTACCCTTTCAGATAGATGGGGATCGTTCCGTAGAAGCACTGGGGGGCTATGAAGGGTTTGGAAAAATAGCACCAAGGTTCAAAGGCTGGCTCTCTGCCTTAGCAGGTTCCTGAAGTCTCAGCTTGCTCAGCAACACAGTGAGGGCACCAGGCCCTCCGAAGGTGAAGTTCTCCAAGCCAGAGCTTAGCCAAAAGGAGATATTCCTTCACTGAATTCTTGGCAGTTCTTAGACTTGAATTCCTTTCCCCCAAGGTCTCCTGAAGATTTCAATCTGCTTAAATCTGGTAAACTTTAAAAAAAAAAAAAAAAGCACACGAAACACAAAAAAACCCTGGATTTAAAGAGCTGCTTTGCATTAACCAGATTAACAATGGAGTGAAAGGGCAGAGGTGGAGTCAGCCCTTGGGACCTCTCCCCTTTTATTATAGGAGCAGCACTCTGAAACAGCCCAAGGCCAGCGCCTGTGAGATTTCCTACTCCTCCCTTCCTGGAGTCCTTCTGAAACTTTAATACCTTTTTGGTGCATTAAGGCCAAGAGTAAACATTTGTCTTATCCCAGCCTCTAGCAGTACCCTCAGCAAATAATAGAACTAACGTTATCATTCTTTGAGAATGCCTTTCCCACTAAGGGAGTGAGATGCATCCATTTTTTATGCGTGGGATCTTCCATGGCATCCTTTCCGTTTGTGCTTAAAACCCGTGTTTATGATGGTGCACCTTCAGGCTTTGCTTGTAATATCAGCCTTTGGAGTTCGGAGGTGAGAACTGAACATCTGGATCTGAAATCTAGAGGTTCTGGACCTGCAGAAACTAGTAAGTTCACCATCCTAAATCCAGGACCACTAGGCATTTGATTTTTTTTTTTTTTTAAACTGAACTTGATCGAAAATTCAAACAGCAGAATGGAATTCATCCATGACTGAGTCCCCCCCTTGTTTTTTTAAAATTGAGGACTCTATTTTAATAGATTAAAGAGATGGGCGCTTCAGCCATACAAAATTAATGACAAGGATTTGAAAAGCAGGCAGCAGTATTTTGTATTAAACGAAGTATGAACATTTTTCCAAGGCGAGTCTCCGTTGTTTTGGAAGTGAGTCCCTCCCAGAGGACCTGACTTGAACCAAAGTGGGGACCAGTGAGGTAGGCAATATACAGAAGCCCAGACATTCTGCTTGAGAACTACAGATATTTCAGAACTGGAAGGAGTCCTTTAGATCCTCTGTTTTCAAAGAGACGGAGATGGGGCGAGGTTTCACCCTCCCTCCCTTCCATGGAGCCAGCTTTGATGGGACAGTGGCAGTCAGAAAAGCAGAGTAAGGCCTGTGAAGAGGAAACCAGCCCACCCTTAGGAACTTGAACATGAGGGGTCGCCAAAGAGGTCTTTACCTTCAACAAAAAGGCAGTAGGTAGAGCCAGTAGAACATGGGCTTTGGGGGTCCCTCACACACCTGTGTTTGAATCGTGCCTCTGCCACGTTCTCTCTCTGAGCCTCAGTTTTCCCATCTGTAAAATGGAGTTCAGTAATTACATACTGAAGGAATTTTTATAAGACTTAATTCAATTGAGGTATTTAATGCACTTAGGACAGTCTCCATATAGGAAGTATTACACTTAAAAATAATTTACATGTGTTGCCCAGAAGTCTTTATAGTTCCCAGAATTTTTGTTTACAGTTCCACATTAATCCAGCAGCTTATTCATTTAAATAATACTTACTATTGAGTACTCTTACATGCAAAGAACTGTGCTAGATGTTAATAGCAGGCACTGTGAATGTTGTGAATAATAATAATAATGATAGTAATAATTGTAAATTATTAATATTAGTAATTCTATTAATAGTAATAATGATAACATCCAGCATATATTACATGCCAAGTTCCAAGCCAAATGGTTTACACACACTGTCACATTTCTACTCCCAGAAGTCCTGTGAGATAGGGTGGTACCCACTCTGGCATTCTTGCCTGGAGAATTCCATGGACAGAGGAGCCTAGTAGGCTACAGTCCATGGGGTCACAAAGAGTTAGACACAACTGAGCGACTAACACTTTTGTCATATTATAGGAGGAAACTGGAGTTAGTAAACTTGGTCCAAGGTTACTCTTAACTTTTCCTTGACTGTTTCTAGGTGTTTGGAATTGTGCCATGATGGTTGTTGGCGAGGACCCCTTGGGTTTTGCCAGTGGGAAGAGACCCCGTGTTTTGCGTGGCTCTCTTGGATTTGGCGCAAAGCACCATTGTCTCTACTCTTGGGTTAGCTCTGGCTTGTGGTTGGTTTTTATAAAGCTTGGTGAGGGATACCTTCAGAAATCATGGAGCTGGCCAAACGTATCCTGTGTTTTCCAATAGTATCCAGAACCTGCATCCTTCCAATTGAAAAAGACCGCAGTTCTGGGCCCACAGCTGATTTAATCAAGCCTCTTGGTTGGAAGGGAAAGAACCCAAACTTGGACTGGCTTAGTAAAAGTGAGAACTTTATTGGCTGCCATTACCAACTCCTTTGCGGGTAGCGCTAGTGTCAGCATCCCTGGATACAGGTGGTCAGCGTCTGCCTCTCCCCCTGGCCCAGCCTTGCTCTCCTCTGCCTTGGCTTTGCTTACGGGTAGGCTGTCTCTGAATGGTGGTAAGATGGCTGCCAGCAGTTCAGCCTCCCTTCCTGCCAATTCAGCAAGCCCAGTGGCAAGACAGTTGCCCTCTCCTAATGATTCCAGCAAAAGTCCCCAGCTTCAAGCTGCATAACCGAGTTAGAACTTTGTGCCTGTCCCTGGACTTAGTCACTGTGGCTCAGCTGGGTCACATCCAGCCTCTAGGCTGGGGTGTGGGGTTGCCTACCTGGAATTATGTAAACTGAGTGAGGAATGGGTGGTTTCCAAAGGGAAATGCTAGGTGTGCTATTGATTACCCCAAAGAAGCAATAGGTGCCGGACAGGCAGCACCAACAACTCTCCACTCTGTCCACCCATTTATAACTACAGACAGCTATTCCAAAAAGGAGAGTTTGACAAAACGAGAGACTGAGTAGTATGACATTTTTTCCCCCATATTTTTCTCCCCTTTGAAGAGAAAGAGCTCTGAACTCTCTCTGGAGTTCAACCTGTAAGATATCCACCAGAGCATATACTAAGTGGTCTTTGTAGAAGACAGATTATCTCAACATGTATTTCTTGTGGTCAGGCTTAGCCCCATAGGCCCTCCTCAGTGGATGTTCTAGAAGCCAGAACCCAAAGACTCACATGGAATACGGGTAGCCGCAGCAATGTGATCAGCAGCACCGTTCACTTGGTCTCAATTCCAGTTGTCTATTTTAATGCCCAGGGGAATGAATTATGTTTGCCTGAATGTTTGTCACCTTGTATGCTATTAGGTAGAGACCTTATCTATACAAAGATGAGCTATTTATATGGTGGTTCCCACTGGGATTCTGAAGTCTATTCAGTGTATGTAATGCCCAATAAGAACACCATAATAAATCATAAGAGGCAAAAATTAGACCTTAAAAATAACTTACAAAAACACATAAAAATGACTTAAACCCCTACACTGCCATAATTCTACAGTAGTTTTGTACCATTGCTGTTTTAATGAAAATAGGCAGAATGACGAACAGCTGTTTTCCCTCTTTGGTGTTGCAAATCACCCATGGCCAGCCACAAGATGCTTGTCTGCTGAGCATCACCCACTGAAGCAGGGCTTCTCAGTGTGAAAGAAACCACCAGCTGCTCCTCTGACCTGAGTCATTTCTTCTCAACGCCCTGCTTGCTCTCAAACTTCAAAGCCTGTCCAGGAATGCCTGCCCCAGGAGGGCTGGGGGAGTCAGGAGGGGCTATTTGGTAAGAGCTGGACAGCTCAACCCTGTCCTTCTTCATGGTCTTTGGTGACAAACACCAGACTGTATGAATTAGTGGCTCACTCTGTTAAGGCTGGAAAAACTATTTGATGGTGGCACATGTGGCATGCATGAGTAGGATCTGTGGTCATTACAGCCTTACTCTCGTGCCAGCAGTATACAGAGGTGGAGCCCAGAGAGAAACAGCTGGAAATCTGGCACTGTAGCAGCATCACTGATAGTCACTCTGGGTCACGATGACTGCCGTGACCTGGGAGGCCGGAGGAGGAAGGAGGAGGAAGCATCCACTTACCAGACAGCAGTCTCCTGTGTTTCCTGGTGTTACCCATTGTCTTTTGAGCCAACGGCTCCAGCTCTCTGGGTAGCACTTGCCCCCAGACTGGAAGCTGTAGGCGCTACAAAAAATGTTACCTAAAGGCTCACATGGAGAGGTTTTCCTTGCATTTCCACCAAGATTTCTGGCCCTCAGAAAGCAGCTATGTCCTTGGGTAAGAATTTCCCAGTCACGAGCCTGGGAAGCACCAAAAGGGAACTATTCATAACCAGAACTGAGTTCTCTTGAGCCCCCTCCCTTCACCACTGTTTCTGCTGTTGGGTGGGCAAACTTTATTTTGGCAATTTGGAGTCTCTCACTCTACTCTTTGTAAATTCTCTTTTGGGTACGTGCTCACAAAATCAGAGTTCTCTCTCCCTTTCCTTCTGCCTTTCTTTCTCTTGGGAGTGATTTCTTTGCTGGGCAAGAGCCTGGTCTCTTCTGGCATCACGGGAGGGCTGTCCACATTGTGTGGCCTCCTCTGGCCTTGCTGGCCTCCCCCAGAGTGCTATGCGCCAGTGTGGGTCCCGTTGCTTATATGTGGGTGTCCTCTGCTGAGGAGGGCTTCTGTGCAGTGTCTCCCTGCTCTCCGTGCTTTGTCCTCCCCTAGCGTCCTCCCCAGTGCTTGGACTTAGACTTGGGAACAGTCTCTTCCCTCACCCGACATTTGAAGGGGTGGAAACTCAGGCAGGCCCTGGAGACCCTTTTCTCCGTGTGGCTGCCCAACTCCTTAGGTACCCCGATGTGTGTAGGGGGCTTCCCTTGAGGGGCTCGGACAGGCTCCGGGCATGCAGTGGGCCAGGCTGCACGGGCCACTACCCTCAGACCGCCCCAGCCTGTTTCTAATAGGAGAGTCCAGAATGCCTGCCCTCCTCAGAGACCTCTGCATCTGTTCCCTAAACACAGCCCCTCTGATTTCTCTCTCTCTCTGCAGCTCAGGTCTTGCTAGGAAGTTTTGGAAAATTAAGAGAATTTAAGGGTTTCAGCGTCTGCTTTACATTTTTAAAACTCTATTTTGAAACCTCAAGCTCAGCAGCAGCTTACTTGTTTTAACTGTCTCTCCCTCCCTGAGGCAGTGCGTCTTGAAAGGAGGGCCTGGGAGTAAGGGAATTAGAAAAACACAGAAGAGGTGCGCTCTACATTTAGTTAAGGCCTGTGTTCTTTCACCTCTAATCTTGTTCTGTGCTCAGAACAGAAAAAGGGATTTGGGTGTCCTTGGTCGAGTCACTGGCCCTCTGAGTTGGCTTCACTTGATACAGGTTTGAATTACATGGTCATAAAAATGACTCAAAATGCAAAGACACAAAGAATCTCCATTCTCAGCGTAGTTTTGCCATCAAGCTTACATATCCTTTTCAGTGTTTAGTTCCTGATAGGTAATTATTATTTATTTATTATTGTTTTTTTTCCCTGCAAAAACTGCACAAAGGCAGCACACCACAGTCTGGGTTGTGAGGAAGAATGCACTCGTGGGAATTGACTAATCTGGGCCTAGACCTAGCTGTGTGGACGAGGGACAATCACCGCACCTCTCTGCCATTTCAGAGTTGCTGAGCCGGGGCCAGGTAGTGGAGACATGAAGACGTAATGACACATCTCTTGCTGGGTTGAGCAGCTGAAGAGTCAAGACCCTAGTCTGTCATCTTCATTTCTGAGGTCCTGGCACACGCGCCCTCTCATGAGTCAGTTGAGGTTAGGGATATGCAAGCAGTATTCCGACAGGCTGACTGGCTTCCGTACACCTAGACACCAGCTTCCAGTGAGGAAGCGTGTGTGACAGATGTTACAGACGCCCACTTCCCGGTTCAGAACCCCAAATCTGGGGACAGGCTGCTTTCCACAGATAAACACAGGGACCAGGAAGTAAAAGCTCACATCCAGACACTATCATGACTCTTGTATCAACAAATGAAATAAATGTAAAAGGAAACCAAATCACAAGAAGGATTCAGACAGAGAGAGGCCAGGAGCAAACCTTAATGTGATGGGATGGCATTCAGGCAGGATTATCCTTCTAATGCTATCAAGAATTTTTATTTTTCAGGACATCTACCTGTGTAGATAGTAGCAATATTTTTGGCGAACACGAGTCTCTTAATTTCTTGATTTTTGAGTTTGGTACTAATTGGAATGGTTTATGCAGGAAACTGTAGAATTGGCTATATCCAGACGATGCACACCTCTTCGTAAGTGTATGGGTGCATCTGCACTTGGGTAATAGAAATGAAAAGCAGTAAAGCATCGCTCACATTGTGTACCTGCAAGTCAGCATTAGTTTCCTTTGGGGAATGAGGGTTGATGATAGTGGACAGTGAAGTGTCAATGGCCTGCGGTCAGCACAGGGACCAGCCTGGGCTCTGGGCTTCGGGCTTCCTGTCTTTGCCCTTCTCTCTCTCCCCCTGCTTCCTGGGAGCCTGTGCCTTGGTGGGGCAGTCCTACCATCACTGCCTGTGTCACTCAGAGTCTGAAGGGAGAGTCCTGTCTCTTCTTGCAGGGGCCGTCTTCCTTTCACATATGGAAAAAGTAGGTGAGGAGGAGGTGGGGGAGGGGTGAGAATACAGAATAAAACCGTTTATTCTGAAAGTCTCTCACTTTCCAACAATTGGAGAAGGAAGCAGAACAAGCCTTCACCTTTCTTCAGTTTGGGACACTTGAGTCTATTTCTCAATAGAGTGTAAATCCTCCCCTGCCCCTGGAATCTTGATCGACCCGTTGGTGGAAAAGTTTGAACTCATACTCATCATCATTATGTAAGACTCTTCTGACTTCTCATTATGAAAGAAATAGTACTTACTCTTAAAAAAATCAGGAAAACATAGGGGGAAATTACCCCCCAAAAAAGTAGAGGTTATCCCCTCACCTCTGGATGACCATTTTTCATATTTTGTGCATATTCTTCCAAGATGTTTCCTCTCCGTAAATGTTTACACACATACACAGCAGATCATGCACTGCTCTCTTTATTTAGCCACGAATTGCTGACATCTTCTGTACAGAACCATCAAGGACCTTTGTAACAGGCACATATTATTCCTTTGTGTGGAACACTGAAGTGTTCGACCAGGTCTTTCTTTGACATTTAGGTTGTTACCAAGTTTTACCTTTTATGAACAATGCTGGTATCCCTGTGTATTTTCGTATTCCTCTCTTATTGTTACCACAAATAATTCCTGGACAAATGTATTACCAGAAGGTCCTGGAACAATTATAAGTTTCACCCATGCCTATTTTCTCATGCCACCATCAATGACTGGTATATGAACATACTTTGTAGCATTTTTACCATCCTGATGTATATTTCACTGGTGTTCTTGATTGGCATGTTTTGATTACTTATGAGATTGAATATATTTTCATATATTTATTATTTGGTTGTTAATATTAAATATATTTTTTAATTGGTTGTTAGTATTTCTTTTTTCCTTAGATTATTTTGTTTGCATCCTTGCCCAGTTCCTTGGTGGCTCAGATGTTAAAGAGTCTGCCTGCAATGCAGGGGACCTGGCTTTAATCCCTAGGTCAGAAAGATCCCCTGGAGAAAGGGAATGGCTGCCCACTCCAGTATTCTTGCCTGGGAAATCCTGTGGGCAGAGGAGCCTGCCAGGCTACAGTCCATGGGGTTGCGAAGAGTCGGACACAACTGAGCGACTAACAAGAAGTTTTATTAAGTTGGGCTATGTCAATTTGCTAGTGTCCTTTTTGTACTGTAGATTTAACCTTTTGACTTATGCTGCATTTTCCTTTAGTTCACTGTTCACTGTTTTGGTTCTTTTATATATATATATTAAATTCTTAAATTCTCTTTCCTCTATATGTATGATTTCCTCATTCCGTCCTTTCTTAGGTTCGAAGCATGTATCTTTTTTCAGATACCTTAATATGTGTCTATTATTAACTAACATGAGGAAGTGCATCCCATAGTAGGTTTTATGCAAACTCTGCACCAGGTTCAAGAGGTAGATGATTTCAAAGAGCTGCAAATTGCAAACGTTTTAACATTTTTACGTATTTCAGAACTGTCTTTCAAATAGAATACTGCCTTTGGTTTCATGTTTAGAAAATCTCTCCCTACTCCAGGATTCTAAAAATATTCACCTGTATTTTCTTCTACCTTTGAGGTTTATGTTTTACATTTATGTGTATAGTCCATTTGGAACTTGAATGAAATGTGTAAGGGTAGGGATTCAGGTTTAATTTTTTTTAACCAAATATCTATGCCATTTATTGAATTAAGTATTCTTTTCTTCAGTGATTTGAAATGACCCATCCCTATAGTCTTGGGTTTATTTTCAGACTTGACTCTGCTCCACTGATTTGTCTTTTCCTGTACTGGTATTACAGTATCTTAATTATTACAGCTTTAATCATACATTTTAACAACTGGTATTACAAGTGCTCATTTGTTACTGTTCTATTAAAAATTTTCTTGGCAAGTTGAGTGTATTTATTCTTCCCAGTGAACTTTAAAATAATTTTGTCAAGTTCAAGAAGAATTTCTTTAGTGTGTGTTAGTTTTATAGATTAATTTGTACAGAATAGCCATACTCACACCATTGGGTCTTAGCATCCAAGATCATGGGAAATGTCCCATTTATTCATTCCTGTCATATCATAGTTTTATGATTTTCAGGCAGGGCCGAACTTTATTTTAGGCTTGTTCTGACTGACTGTGGTTAGCATATAAGAAAACCATTGCTCTTTGGTATATTTATACCTATGAATGCATTTTTTTCTTCAAATTTTTTTATTGAAGTATAGTTGATTTCAGGCTTTCTTGGTGGTTCAGTGGTAAAGAATCCACCTGCCAATGCAGGAGATGTGGGCTGGATCCCTGGGTTGGGAAGATACCCTGGATAAGGAAACAGCAACCCACTTCAGTATTCTTGCCTGGGAAATCCCATGGACAGAGGAGCCTTTTAATTTGTCCAAAAAGGAAGTTTTTTCAGTTGCAAGTAATTCTTATTTCGCCTCCTCCTTCCCACAATTTACTTCTCAATTTGTTATCTAATTGCATTCAGTAGCATTTCCTGAATAACATTTGAATAACTGTGATGTTTGGGGCAGGAATCTATTCCTTCTTTGAGCTTGACTTGAGTGGGAATGCTACCTTCTTTTACTATTGACCTTGCTGGGGAAAGGTTTGTATCTATATTTTCTATTCTTTAAGGAGCCATTTTGTTTTCCTTAAAAAAAAAAAAAAAAAAGGATGTTGAATTTTATCAAATACTGCTCTATATTTTTGAAGGCAAGATGTGTGTGTGCGGGTGAGGGTAAGTGGGGGTGAATTTAGCCTGTTAAAATGAGGAATAATATCATTATGATTTTCCAATATCAAATTATCTTTTTATCTCTGGAATCCTAGTTGCTTTTTTGTAATTATGAAAAACACTATTTTCCCTCAAGAAACAGCCTTGATTTTGTACATCTGTGTGGTGCTGCGATTATTAATTGGCATTTTTAGAATTCTGTTTTGAAAAACAGGCCTAATTCCATTAGATTTGTTTTACTAGACTGAGTTACTTTTGCTCAAAGCAGTGGAAGTATCAGGGTGTTTTTAACCCTCTTGTGTCAGTTAAGTTTAGCCTATTTTTGGCTCTTCCATGGAATTGTGGAAGGAGAGCCAGAGAGGGGAGAGTTGAGAATCCAGGGTGGTACCTCAATGGCTGCCCATCTGAGCTCAGGGGAGCCTGAACAGGGTTAGATGTATCTAGTTAGCAATCTCCAAGCTTGTCCTCTTTCTCCTTCTATGCAGAACACTCAGCACTGTTCATTTCACAACTTTACACAGAAGAATAAGCCTCACTTGGCATTGTCAGCCAATCACCAGGTAGGGTAGAGGTTCTTTTCTTAAAAGCAATGAGCCATCAAGTTGGCAAATGCATAACCAGCAGGCCCTCCACTACTTCTCTTGAACCTACTGGAGGCCCAGAAGACTTCTAGAGGCCTGACCTGTCTCTGTAAAGAAAATCTTTTACACGTTTGGTGCCGTGTTCAGTAGCCACTTCGATCTAGTTTATTTTATACTCAGAGCTGAGTCTGTCAGTGATAATAAGCACTTAGCTTGTTGCTGAAAGGGGAGGGGAGGGGAGTGGTGTATAAATAATGAGAACACACAGAAACTTGTGCTGTTAACAGCTCTGCTTCAGTAAAGCAGCCTTTATTGTGTCGCTGCCTCTGGGTGTGTTTTCCTGTGAAGGCCAGAAATAAAGCCCTAGTCTTGTACATGTCTTTTTTTT
>NW_011495030.1:1413314-1420102 GCF_000754665.1 Bison bison bison
TTCTATATAAAGAAGGCTACCCATTCTTCTGGCATCTTAGACTTGAGCTGAAAGGAAGGGCCTGACTTGATTTACCCCCAGCTGCAGGATGCAGGCAAATCACAGCCCCTCTGAGACCCATCCTTCCCTCTCTGCACATCATCTCCGGTCTCATTCAGCCTTAAATTCTCTTTCCTCTCTATGTATAATTTCCTCATTCCATACTTTCCTAGGTTCAAAACATACGTATTTTTCCAGATACCTTAACGTGTGTCTATCATTAACTAACATGCGGAAATGCATTCCATAGTAGGTTGTATGCAAACTCTCCACTGGGTTGAAGAGGTGGATGATTTCCAAGGGCTGCAAATTGCAAATCACCAAGAAGAATTCAAGTCCCCTGCCTGCTTACTGCTTGGCTGGCACAGTGTTTTATCAGATGTGGAGTTTGAATGCCTTTCTGTGTGGAAAGCATTCCCCAGTTGGCTCCAGATTCCTCTACAGTCCATGATCCAGTCTAATATACTGGGCATGTCACCCACTTTTATTTTGTGTCTGATTCCTGAAGACATTTAGATTTACAAATTCTGGTGTGCGCCAGATAGAGAATCAGGCCTGCAGGTTGAGACCAGGGGTCAGCCAACTTTTTATAAAGGACCAGATAGTAAACATCTTAGGTTTTGTGGTCCATACAATCTCCGTCACAACCACTCAGCACTGCCTAGTCAGGCTCCTCTGTCCATGGGGTTTCTCCAGGCAAGGATACTGGAGTGAGTTGCCATACCCTCATCCAGGGGATCTTTCCAACCCAGGGATCAAACCCAGGTCTCCTGAATTGCAGGTGGATTCTTCACCAGCTGAGCCACCGGGGAAGCCCAAGTAAAAAGGCAGCCATAGGTAATACATAAACAATGAGCATAATTGTGTTCCAATGACTTTGTATGGGGACATGAAAACTTGAATTTCATATGACTTTTTCCTGTCACAAAATATTCGTTTGATTTTTTTTTTTAACCATTTGGTAAAAGCTAAGTATAAGGATGGTGTTTATTCCAGCAGGTCAAACTTGACCTATGGGTCGAAGTTTGCTAACTCCTGATTTAGATCATCGACCAAAAGCCCCTAATGCTTTTCCAAAGGATCCAAGAAAAATCAAAACAATCCTAGAGCTTTTAGACTAGCAACTCACTTCCAAGTAGATCTATTTTTAAATGCTTGGAAACTGTAAGCTTGAATTATACACATTACATGACTCTAACAAAGGCTACTTATTGGCTCTGATTTGCTCTGGGCCCTGTGGGTGGCTTTCTCCTCTCTTAAGCACTCAGGGAAAAGGATGTTGGGGCAAGGACAGTACCTTGGGTTAGAAGCAACGAGAACAATCACTTGACTACTGTGAGGGGCAGTGAAGAAAGTGCAGCCAGAAGCCAGAATGAAAGTGAAGGCAGTGGGAACGGACCCTGATTACACTTGGAATGTTTGTAAAGCAGTAAACATATATACTTAGTAGTTCTCCAGTACACACAGCCGGTTCAGGCTTCATGACAGTTTTCCACTGACTATCACTTCCATCTTGCTGAAACAGGGAATGCCTTATTTCTTTTCCAATCTTAGCACATGCTGGAGTGGTCTTCTGACCCATTTTTCCCACAATGGACACAGATTCATTCAAATAAATTAATCCTCATGATGCACTTGAAAGAACACGTGCCGGTGAATAACTAAACCACATTACCACACCCTCAAGGAAACTGCCTCTGATGCGCATTTGTCCTAACAAGCATAGAGAAAACACGGAGCTTTTCCTTGTCATCACTTCCCTCCCACCAGATCATCAAGCAGTGGAGAGAGGGCTCCAATGTAGGGAGAACAGAGAGAGGGGTTTCTGGTCTTTTTTTTTTTTTTTTTTTCAGCTTTTCATGCTGTAAATTCTAACCATTCATTATATTTTTTAATGTAACATGTTTAAAAGAACACTTCTCCATACAGTCTTCATTGAGGTTAGAGAGGACTTTGCTGCTGTCTGATTCTGAAATAGCCCAGAAATCTTTCCGTGTTCTGGGAAATTCTGAGCAGGATTTGGTCTTATGAGAGACCTGGAGGATGAGCAGACTCAGTACACAGTTGAGGCATTTAAAAGCCTGGCAGCACAGGTAGCACAAAAGTCAGACATGACATTGTCCTTGCCCCAGGAGGCTCAGACTTCTTGGGTTTTGATAAAACCTGCATTTTGCCTTTTGCTCGAAAGTTCTGCTGAACTGGGTACAAATGCTTTTTAATCCAACAGAAGTTACAAAACTGTCGTTTTCAACTCCATGTCATTGGTATTTTCAGAGGATTCAGCTTGAAGCCCCTTCCTTGCACATCATCCGCCTTGGGTAGAGCTGGGAATCCACGGGCTTGCTATATGGCCATCGGCTGCTGTGGCTTTTCAGCTTAGAGCTCAGGGAGGAAATATTTATACTTTGACCTTTGTACAGTGAATCTGTGTATAAAAATTCATTTTGCCCACATCGGGTTTCCCGCAAGAGCAGGTAGATTGTACATGGCGTGTCACTGCTGCTCTGCTTAGAGAGCAGCAAATAAAATCTTAGTCATGTATAGATTGTCACAGGGGTGATAGCGGTATTTTGTTGTTATTCTCATTATTTTCACATCTCTGGCACAGGTTAGGAGAAGCTGGGGGAAGGAATCATTTCTGGATGACTCAGCTGCACCACACTGGGCAGCTCCCAGCCCTTGGAGCCTCTCTCTGGGTTCCATGAAGGTGAGGACAGGAGTGAGACAATATTCACTCCTCACACCTACCTAAGGAGTGTCTGGAGACTTTTGTGGAACCCAGAGTTTGTTCCCTGAGTCTGTGAAGCAGCTGCTTTGGGCTGTGCTTGGAAAGGCGTGAGGAGCAGGGATGCAGGTACCCAGAGCTGGGGGTGGGTAACAGTCACAAGAAGAGCAAGCGATACTCATCCGAAGTAGCTCCTTCTGCCTTTCTGCTTGTGTGTGTCCCTCACAAACGTGGACACAGACTCTCCCCTGCCAGTCTAGGGGGCAGGAGGCCCCCAGTGCTGGCCTGATCATGTCTGGAGGGCGAGGCTTAGCTGCATTTTAAGTGGGACAAGGAAACAGGAGCAGGAATGTGAGGAGAGCAACGATAATGGAAGGGATGTGGAAACACTGAGGAGTGTTAAGCCTGTTTCCTCATTTGTAAAATGGGCCACCTTCATGGGCTGTCATGTAAGAATTCCATGAGATAATACATGTGAAACCATTGTCTGTACATGCACTTTTGTCATTCAGTTCACTTCAGTTCAGTCGCTCAGTCGTGTCCGACTCTTTGCGACCCCGTGAACCGCAACACACCAGGCCTCCCTGTCCATCACCAACTCCCAGAGTCCACCCAAACCCATATCCATTGAGTCGGTGATGCCATCCAACCATCTCATCCTCTGTCGTCCCCTTCTCCTCCTGCCCTCAATCTTTCCCAGCATCAGGGTCTTTTCCAATGAGTCAGCTCTTTGCATCAGGTGGCCAAAGTATTGGAGTTTCAGCTTCAACATGAGTCCTTCCAATGCACAGCCAGGACTGATCTCCTTTAGGATAGACTGGTTGGATCTCCTTACAGTCCAGGGGACTCTCAAGAGTCTTCAACACCACAGTTCAAAAGCATCAATTCTTTGGCACTCAGCTTTCTTTATAGTCCAACTCTCACATCCATACATGACTACTGGAAAAATCATAGCCTTGACTAGACGGACCTCTGTTGACATAGTAATGTCTCTGCTTTTTAGTATGCTGTCTAGGTTGGTCATAACTTTCCTTCCAAGGAGTAAGCATCTTTTAATTTCATGGCTGCAGTCACCATCTCCAGTGATTTTGGAGCCCAGAAAAATAAAGCCACCCACTGTTTCCACTGTTTCCCCATCTATTTGCCATGAAGTGATGGGACCAGATGCCATGATCTTCGTTTTCTGAATGTTGAGCTTTAAGCCAACTTTTTCACTCTCCTCTTTCACTTTCATCAAGAGGCTTTTCAGTTCCTCTTCACTTTCTGCCATAAGGGTGGTGTCATCTGCACATCTGAGGTTATTGATATTTCTCCCAGCAATCTTGATTCCAGCTTGTGCTTCTTCCAGTCCAGCGTTTCTCATGATGTACTCTGCATATAAGTTAAATAAGCAGGGTGACAATATACAGCCTTGATGTACTCCTTTTCCTATTTGGAATCAGTCTGTTGTTCCATGTCCAGTTCTAACTGTTGCTTCCTGACCTGCATACTGGTTTCTCAAGAGGCAGGTCAGGTGGTCTGGTACTCCCAACTCTTTGAGAATTTTCCACAGTTTATTGTGATCCACACAGTCAAAGGCTTTGGCATAGTCAATAAAGCAGAAATAGATGTTTCTCTGGAACTCTCTTGCTTTTTCAATGACCCAGTGGATGTTGGCAATTTGATCTCTGGTTCCTCTGCCTTTTCTAAAACCAGCTTGAACATCTGGAAGTTCACGGTTCACGTGTTGCTTGAAGCCTGGCTTGGAGAATTTTGAGCATTACTTTACTAGCATGTTAGATGAGTGCAACTGTGCAGTAGTTTGAGCATTCTTTGGCATTGCCTTTCTTTGGGATTGAAATGAAAACGGACCATTTCCAATCTTGTGGCCACTGCTGAGTTTTCCAAATTTGCTGGCATGTTGAGTGCAGCACTTTCACAGCATCATCTTTTAGGATTTGAAATAGCTCACCTGGAATTCCATCACCTCCACTAGCTTTGTTCGTAGTAATGCTTTTGTCATTATTTTAGTTATTTTAAAATTTGTATTTATTTATTTTTGACTGGGTATTTCCTCAGTTCTAGGGGCTGTTAATGAACTGGATCTTCATTGCAGTGCATGGGCTTCTTGTTGCAGTGGCTTGTGGAGCACAAGCTCTTAGGCATGTCGGCTTCAGTACTTGTGGGCTTATTAGCCTCGTGGCTTGTGGGATCTTCCCAGACCAGGGATTGAACCTGTGTCTGCTGCATTGGCAGGTGGATTCTCAACCTCTGGACCACCAGGAAATCCCTGCCATTATTTTAGAATAATGTGAGTTCTTCTTTTATGAGAAATATAGAAGAACCTAGGATTATTTCATCCAGATAAGAAAAGAGAAAGGCATGATGGCAGTCTTCAGATAGTTAAGGGACTATTATGTGGCAGACGGAACAAACTAATTCTTAGGGTTGAAATATGGCCTTCACAGGGAGGCAGGTTCACATCAGTAAGCAGTTTATTACAAAGGATGCTCAGAAACAAGCAGGCTTCCTTGGCAAATATGGGGCTGTGCCACCAGACTTGTTCAGGCAGAAGCTGGATGGCCAGGCCCTCAGGAACTTGAGGGGAGATGCCAGCCCCTGGCAGGAGGTTGGTTGGATTAGATGCTCAGTTCTCTTCCATCTCTACAATGCCAGGAAACTTAGCAAGGGCTAAGGTTTGAATCCTCAGAGAGAACTCATGAAACCAGCAACAGCGCAGAAAAAAACTGGAAAGTGTAGTCTCCAAGGCTCTTTGGGGATCCATTGGGTATAAGCTCATTTACCTAACAGAGATGAGTCTCAGCAGTTTCTTCATGGTATTACTTTGTTAGGGCTGCCGTGACAAAGTTCCACAGACTGAGTGGCCTACTAGCGATCTCCAGCCTTTTTGGCACAGGGACTGGTTTCATGAAGGACAGTTTTTCCATGGATGAGATGGTGGGGATGGTTTCAGGATGATTCAAGTGCATTACATTTATTGCGCCATTTAATGCCACCACTGATCTGACAGGAGGTATTGGTCCATTGCTCAGAAGTTGGGGGCCCCTGGCTTTTAACAACAGAAATTTATTTCTCACAGTTTTGGAGTCCAGGAGTCCAAGATGAAGATGTTGGCAGAGCCAGTTTCTTCTGAGGTCCATCTCTTTGGCTGGTAGATGGCCACCTTCTCCCATCATCTTCACACAGCCTTTCCCGTGTGAGGTGTGACCTAATCTCCTCTTCTCATAAGGACACCAGTCATTGGATTAGGGCCCAACCTGATGACCTCATGTAACCTCAGTTAACTCTTTAAAGACCCGGTCTCCAAATACAGCTACATTCTGACTGAGGTACTGGGTGTTAGGACTTTGATCTCTGAATAGGGGCAGACAGTTCAGCCCGGAACATAGAGGCCTTATCCTTTGAGTCATGGTGATTGGGTAGTCCACCAGGACCAGCCTGGAGAGTTTTGGTGACCTTTGGTGACCTTTAACCTCTGTCCCTGATTCCCTCCTCTTAGGTGAACGGCCCTTTCCCTGCACATGGCCAGACTGCCTTAAAAAGTTCTCCCGCTCCGACGAGCTGACTCGCCACTACCGCACCCACACAGGGGAGAAGCAGTTCCGCTGTCCGCTGTGCGAGAAGCGCTTCATGAGGAGCGACCACCTGACCAAGCACGCCCGGCGGCACACAGAGTTCCACCCCAGCATGATCAAGCGATCCAAAAAGGCGCTGGCCAACCCTTTGTGAGGTGCTGCCCACCTCAGCCAGGGAGGGACAGACCTGGAAGGACAAACTACTCCCAGCGAACAGACAGACACGTGGGAACCACGGCCCCCAGGAGGCGTGCTGCCAGCATAGGAAGTTGCTGTTCTTTGGTCTCTAGTCTAATTTTCCTCTCCCTGCATTGTTTTTAAAAGCACATTGTAGCCTGAGATCAAAGTCAACACTTGGTCCCCTTGCAGAGGCAACTCTGAACTGTCTCTGACTGTGGGAGGGAAGGCAAATGCTTTTTTTTCCCCTCTCCTTAATTTTTTTGGGGGGT
>NW_011495030.1:1420202-1433196 GCF_000754665.1 Bison bison bison
AAGGCCAAGACTGGGGTAGAATTTAAACACTGGTGTACATATGTCTGACTGGGTGAGTTGACCTGTGGCATCACACAGTGATTCTGGGCCCTTTCTGCTTGCTGTCTTTCAGAATTGTTTTCTTACCTTTTAATGTAATGACGAGTGTGCTTCGGTTTCTTTAGCAAAACCACTCTCTTGAATCACGTTACCTTTTGAGATACAAAACGCCATAGCACAGCTGTCTTTATGCAAGCAAGAGCACATCTACTCCAGCATGATCTGTCATCTAAAGACTTGAAAACAAAAAAGTTACTTATAGTCAATGGGTAAGCAGTCTGAATTTATACTAATCAAGACAAACCTTTGAAAGGTTACACTAAGTACAGAACTTTCAAACCTTGCTTTGTATGAATTGTACTTTTTGAACATAAGCTGCACTTTTATTTTCTAATGCAGAGGATGAATAAGTTAAATACATGCTTTAAGGATAGAAGCAGACATTCTGTTTGGAAACGCATTATAATCTGCTTATTTTACAGTACATGTTTCCCTGTGAAATGGCAAAGATGTGAGGGCAGAATATATACAACAGATGCTGAAGGAGAAGGAGGGTAGTATTTTTTTTTTAATTTAAAAAACACAAACAGAATTTTAGCTCTATTAACTTTTCCAAATTTTCCAATCCTTTTAATTAACCTCATCTTATTGTACCATAATGCCATGAACAGGAGGGCTTTGACTCTGTTGGGTTTTATTTGAATGAGTGCATAATGGTAACTAGCTCTGGGAACGTCTGCTTTTTGGGGAAAAGCATTGTTGGTTACCATCTCATATTCCTACAGAACTCCCACTAACAGGTGCAAGAGTTATGTAAAAAGAAAAGGGGGGTGAAATGTGAAAAGAAAAATAATACATCCCTGTAAGTAGTGAGTGCTAAGGGAAAATACCACAATGATTTCAGAGGAGACTGCAGAGTCGTCTCTTTCGGAAAAGGAAGGCACATGGAACATGCAGGGATGAAAATACATCACTGTATCTTTTACATTTTACATCAGTAGCCTCACCACTATAGGTCTTGTATCCAGGTGTCTAAAATGGCCTCAACCACTACATCCATAATATGCCATTTATGTGATAACATAATTTTGGCCTTTATGTGGTCAGAAAAATGAACTGAGTTTTCATCATTAAGAAGAAACCTCAAATAGGGGATTCAGCAGTGATGGTGGGGGAAATGTTTACATTTCTTTTTTTCATCAGAAGCATTTTCTGACAATTTTATCTAATATTTAAAACAGGGAGCTATGGTGCACTCTAGTTTATACGTGTGCTATGAGATGTGTTGTGTAAACCTGGGGTGCCCACCTATTGGTGAACTCATCATTTCACCTGACACATGCTTGTTTCCAGTTCAGAACCAGTGTGGGCTCTTGCAGCAAGCATGGGTCACAGCTGATTCCAACTTCCAGTACAGTAGCCATCACCTGCACGGCGTTTTTCCTTGATTTGTTTAACCAGTGTAGTTGCATTAGTAGTTCTATAAAAAGAACTGCTTTTAACATTAGGGACTGGGATCAGTCCATGGGATAAAAAGGAAAGTGTTTTCTCACGGGAAAACATGTCAGGAAAAATAAAGAACACTTTCTACCTCTGTTTCAGATTTTTGAAACGCTTATTTTAAACCAAATTTTAATTTCTGTGTCCAAAATAAGTTTTAAGGACATCTGTTCTTCCATACGAAATAGGTTAGGCTGCCTGTTTCTTACTGAACTCATGGAATGGTTCTGCTTGTGATCCTCTGCACGCTGCCTTTTAATGAGTGAGGAGTTTGGGGTTGCCTAGCAACCCACTAACTTGTACAAACTCATCTTTCCCTCACAGAACGAAATGAAGGAAAACCAAGCAAAGTCAGTGAAAGACAATCTTTATAGTTTCAGGAGTAAATCTATATATGGCTTTTGTCCAGCACTTAGGTGGATGTAAATGCAGCAACTTGTTTAAAAAAAAATGCACAATTTACTTCCCAAAAAAAAGTTGTACTTGCCTTTTCAAGTCGTTGAAGAACTCACATTTGATATTCTCTTATATGTTATAATAATATAACGTATAAACTCAAGGCTTTTTATTCTTTGTGATAACTCCTGTTTTAACACATAACAAGACAGGAACCAGCATTCTAATTAGATTTACTCTATCAAGATATGGTTCAAATAGGACTACTAGAGTTCATTGAACACTAAAACTATGAAACAGTTACTTTTTATATTAAAAAGACCATGGATTTAACTTTAAAAAATCCAAATGCAGGATAGTAATTTTTGTTTACTTTTTTAACCAAACTGAATTTTTTGAAAGACTATTGCAGGTGTTTAAAAAGAAAGAGAAATTGTTCTATCTAATACTGTAAGTAGTTGTCATATTCTGGAAAATTTAATAGTTTTAGAGTTAAGAGAACTCCTCTCCTTGGTTAGGGAAGAAGAGAGCCCTTCACCACTGTGGAACGATGCCCTGGCTTTAAGGTGTGTAGCCCTACATCATGCTTCTTTTGAGAATTATATTTGGTAGTTATAATTACAGAAACTGATTAGTTGTCAGTTGCAGGTAGATTTAGCACAGTACTCATCACTCTGGATAGATTGAGATGTTCTTTCACAACAGATAAATGATCTGTAACACTGTAAGATACTGATCTTTACAACTGTTTAATCAGTTTTATTTTTGTACAGTATTAGTGACCTAAGTTATTTTGCTGTCCCATTTTTGTAAATCAAATGAAATTATAAGAGGATTCTGACAGTAGGTATTTTGTACATATGTATATAAGTTGTCCAAATAAAAATAATAAATGATAAAGATCAAATTGTTCCAGCCATTTGTGTTCTAAGAGGGGTGTGTTTTTGTCATACTGGAGGTTACCTCTTTAACCAGTGCTCCCAGGGTTTTATGATGAGTACAAAGATGATTTACTTAGGCCCTTCAATGTGAGATATTTGTGTAGACCTGTCTGTATTTACTATTCACAGACCTCTGAGGAAGGAGATGGAATGGAGGCTGCATTAAACTACTGTATTATACTGGAGGGGAATATTTATATTTTTCAGGTAAATCACTTAAAGAGGTCTATAAAGCTTTTAACTATTCTGGGGTATACTAGGAACTAGTCAGAGAACATTACTCAGATTATTCTCTTGAGATATGGTATTGATAAGAACTCAAATTGGAGTCTCAAAGGCAAAACAGTAAAACCATAAAACCAAGTGAAGATGAACACCAAAGTGTGTGTATATGTGTGTGTAATTTCATCTAAATATTCTAAAATCTAATCACAATATAATCTAGTATAAGTAGATACTAGCTAGCTAGTATTTATTAAGCTTTCATTGTATGTCACAGTGCCAAGCGTTCAGTGCTTTTTTTCTCATTTTATCTTTACAGCAGCTCTGTACAGCTCCTTACAGAAGATACCACTATTATCCACATATTTCAGATGGAGGAAATTACTAACTTGCTAACACATTCTAGTAAGTGGTGTAGACCATATTTAAATCTGGATCTGCTGAACCGAAGCCTCCGTCTTTCTGTGCCTACTACAGCAGGTTATTCGCATTTGACCCATGTCATTGAGCAACTGTTAGTGCCACGCATTGTTGTCACCGAGGACACAAAGGTGACAAAAGCACACAAAGGCTCTTCATTCGAGGAGTTTATGAGTTAGGGGATGAAAACCCAAAAACGAGTAAACAGAGTGTCCATATAATTTCAGACGGTGGTAAGCAGTGCAATGAAAATAGAGTTGGTCACTTGGGTGTTGGGGAACGCCTACTTTAGGTTGAGTCTCCCTGGGGGGACTTAAACGTATGAGCTGGGAGCTGGGTGACACGGAGGAGCCAGGCCTGCGGATATGGAAGAAGTGAGAAGAGCCAGTGCGAGGAGTTTGGCAGGAGGGTGATCAGGATTTTGGAGGAACTCGAGGAAGGGGTGGCCGGAGTATAAACAAGGAAGATGAGAGTGGATGGGGTGGTTGGCACAGGCCAGATTATAAGGCCTGTATTGCAGGTTACAGTGTAATGTTTGATTTTGATTCTCAGAGGGGGAAATCTCATGGAAGGTTACAAGCAGAAGAAGGTTATGATCAGATACACGTTTTTCAAGAAGCTCTTTCTGGGTGTGGGTAGAAAATGGATTTTAGAGGGGCAAGAATGGAAGCAGGGAGACTGGTATTAGTCCAGGCAAGAGATGATGATTATTTGGCTCAGTGGCGGTAGGAAGAAGTGAATAGTTCCAAAAATGCCTTGGGGGAAGAATCATTTGGACTTGAAGATGTTAGGATGTCAGGGGTGAATGATAAAAAGCTCCAGTCATGACCCTCAGGTTATTATGGGCTGAGCAACAGGTTAATGCAGTTGGATGAGGTGGAGGAAAGGAGATGGCTGGTGTGAAGGAAAGTTGTAGACTCGTCTGTGGACATATTGCCCGTAGACATCACAGGGACGTGTTGAGAGAACAATTATACATACTAGTTTAGAACTCACAGAAGTGTGGACTGGAGATTTGGAAGTCACAGGCATGTTTGAGGTAACTGAAGCCACAGGAATGGGTGGGATCACCTGTGGTAGAATAGAGAGAAAGTCTAGAACAGAGGAGAAGGGAGGGGGACAGAAATGTAGCTGAAGAAGTCACAAAACTTAGAAAACTGCAGGGTCCTAGAATAATGCACTGGGTTCCCAGGTGGCTCAGTGGTAAAGAACCCGCCTGCCAAACAGGAGATGCAGGTTCGATCCCTAGGTCAGGAAGATCCCTGGGTCGGAAAGATCCCTTGGAGAAGAAAATGGCAAGCCACTCCAGTATTCTTGCCTGGGAAATCCCATTGACAGAGGAGCTTGGTGGGCAACAGTCCATGGGATCACAAGAGTCGGACATGACTTAGCGACTAAACAACAACAGAATAAGGGATGGGGTGGGGGTGGGGGTGGGGGAAGATTAATCAATTCTGTTGAATGTCACTGGGAGCTGTAGTAAGACTAGTGCTAAAATGTGTCCAAAGTATTGAGATGAGGTATTTGAGGTAATTGGTGAAACTTATTAGTGCTGCATTAGAATAGTGGAAACAGACATCTGGTTGGGGAGGGGGAAGAGTAATTAGAAGGTACAAAATCATAAAATAGTTATTTCTCGTACAATTTGCAGAAAATTTAAAAAGCAGAAAGAGCCTTGATCAATACATAGCACAAGATAGGAAAAAGAAAGGAGATACAGAAACAGACAAAAATAAGGAAAGTAGAATCCACATGGCACCTAAATTTCCTTATTTAAAGTTAGATTTTCAGTTGAATCAAAATATGAAATTGTGTGTGCATATTTCACAAGAGCTTCACTTAAAATGAAATAACAAGGATTATCTTTATCCAGTAAAAATAAATTATTTTTTTGTTGGCCTTTGCCTTAAGAGTTGTCATATTAAAATCAGAATAGAATTTAATGAAAAAAAGGATGAAAGAAGGGATTACTTTATATACATCTTCAATATTCTATATTGAAGATGTAACAGTGGCTAGTAACATTCCATCAAAATACACGAAACACAAAAAGCCAGGAGAATTTCATGAAAACTACAGAATTGCAATCTTACCTAAATAAGAGACGACTTTGGTAATATACATCTTTTCAAATATTTATGAAACGTGTTAAAAAATATAAGATACAAGACAATAAGTAACAGAGATTACACTTTCTGACTAGCAGGCAGTAAAGGGAACAATTCATAACAAGTTGTCACTCACCTAGAGCCAGACATCCTGGAGTGTGGAGTCAAGTGATCATTTCTATGATCAAAGCTAAGAGGCGGTGATGGAATTCCAATTGAGCTATTTCAAATCCTAAAAGATGATGCTGTTTAAATGCTGCAGTCAATATGCCATCTTATTTGGGAAACTCAGCAGTGGCCACAGGACTAGGAAAAGGTCAGTTTTCATTCCAATCCCAAAGAAAGGCAATGCCAAAGAGCATTCAAATTACAGTTGCACTCATTTCAAATGCTAGCAAGATTATACTCAAAATCCTTCAAGCTAGGCTTCAACAGCGCGTGAACTAAGAACTTCCAGATGTACAAGCTGTATTTAGAAAAGACAGAAGAACCAGAGATCAAATTACCAATGTCCACTGGATCATAGAAAAAGTAAGGGAATTCCAAAAAATCATCTGCTTCATTAAGTACACTAAAGCCTTTGCTGTGTGGATCACAACAAACTGGAAAATTCTGAAAGAGACGAGATGGGAATACCAGACCACCTTATGTGCCTCCTGAGAAACCTGTATGTAGGATAAGAAGGAACAGTTAGAACTGGACATAGAACAAGGAACTGATTCACAATTGGGAAAGGAGTACCTCAAAGCTGTATATTGTCACCCTGCTTATCTAACTTATATGCAGAGTACATCATGCCGAAATGCTGGGATGGATGACTCACAAGCCGGAATCAAGATTGCTGGGAGAAATGTCAACCACCTCAGAAATGCAGATGATACCACTTTAATGGTAGAAAGCAAAGAGGAACTAAAGAGCCTCTTAATAAAGGTGAAAGAGGAAAGAAAAAACTGGCCTAAAACTGAAAATTCAAAAAATGAAGAACATAGCATCCAGTCCTATCATTTCATGGGGAATAGATGGGGAAATAGTGGAAATAGTGACAGATTTTATTTTCTTGGGCTCCAAAATGACTATGGACAATGACTGCAGCCATGAAATTAAAAGATGCTTGTTCATAGGAACAAAAGCCATGACAAAACTAGACAGCATATTAAAAAGCATAAAATAGCTTTGCCAACAAAGGTCGATATAGCCAAAGGTAGTTTTTCCAGAAGTCATGTATGGATGTGAGAGTTGGACCATAAAGAAGGCTGAGCACCAAAGAATTGTTGGTTTTGAACATGTGGTGCTGGAGAAGACTCTTGAGAGTCCATTGGATCTCTCTGGGAGATCAAACCAGTCAATCTTAAAGTAAATCAACTCTGAATATATATTGGAAGGATTGATGCTGAAGCTGAAGTTCCAATACTTTGGCCACCTGATGTGAAGAGCCAGCTCATTGGAAAAGACTCTGATGCTGGGAAGGATTGAAGGCAGGAAGAGAAGGGGGCAACAGGATGAGACGGTTGGATAGTGTCACTGACTCAGTGGACATGAGTTTGAGCAAACTCAGGGAGATACCCAAGGACAGGGAAGCCAGGCGTGGTGCAGTTCATGGGATTGCAAGGAGTAGGACACGACTTAGCATCTGAACAACCACAGCAACATCTTAATTCTTAATGAAAGAGAAAATACAAATTATAATCAGTTTAAGTCAATAAAAATAAGAGAAAAAACTATATATCCAAAATATACCCAAAAGCTTTACTTAGAAGGAAAATTCAGAGCCTTTGTTGTTCTTTAGTCACTAAGTCACGTGTGACTCTTTGTGACCCCATGGACTGTAGCGCGCCAGGCTTCCCTGTCCTTCATCATTTCCTGGAGTTTTATTATATGTTTTTATTATTATCCATTAAAAATAAACCAAACAATCAGTTCAAGAAGCAAGAAAGTGAATAAAATCTGGGAAAAGCGTGAAGAAAGAATAGATTAAACCTAAGAGGTGGATCTGTGAAAAGACCAAAAAATGTCCCTTTTGACAAAGCCAAATGGCAAAAATAGAAAATCTAAATAAATGCATGATACCACAAATGAAAAGAGATTAACTATAGATATTATAATTTGGGGTATTTTGATTAAATGACTTTCTTAGGAGAAGAACACTTTTGATGAATAGTACAGTATAGACCAAAAACTATAAACAAAGTTAAACAAATGTCAGAGAATTTCAACACCTAGATAATTTTATAGGCAAAATCTTTCAAATATTTAAGGAACCAATATCTTCTTTAGAATTTAAACTGTTAGAACATAAAGCATAGAAAATGATGGGAAACAGTTCATTTAGGAAGCTAGTTTAACCCTGACTTAAAAGAATCGTCAAGAATATTTTTTAAAAGAAAAATAATATAGGAGAATTTGCTCTACCAGGAATTACAGCCCATTTTAAAGACATAAGAATTTAATATATAAGAGTGACACTCCAAGTCAATGGGGAAAGCATGAATTAGCCAGTGTTTAGCCAGTTAATTATCTAAAAACTATATACCAAATTAACTCCTATATTAAATATTTAAATAGAATTATTAAAGCACTTGAATAAAATATAGGTGAAGATCTATATTCCTCAAATCATGCTTTGAGAAAGAACTCAAATATAAAAATCTAAGAGTAGAAGTCAATATCAGAAAATTAGTAGATTTAACTAATAATGTGAAGCTATTATAAAAAATTAGCCTAAACAAAATTGAAAGGTACAGATATGGAAAAGTGCACCTCAAAAGGGTTAGTATCTTTAATATATATCTTCTTACAGGTCAGTATAAAAAAACATTTAGAAAAATTCAAATAATATGAATTGACACTTTAAAAAATGATAAAAATAGTCAAACATTTAAAAATGTTCACTATGCTTTCAGTAAAAACCACAATATAAGAAAAATGAGTTACAGTTATATTTTGGAGAAGGAAATGGCAAACCACTCCAGTATTCTTGCCTGAAAAATCCATGGGCAGAGGAGTCATGGGATTGCAAAGAGCTGGACACGACTGAGTGACTGAGCACACACAGTTGTATTTGAGCAAACACAGTTGTATTTGCCTAGGCAATTAGTGAAGATTTAAAAAATAAAGCACCCATTTTGTCAGAAATTAGGAGAGATGGGCACATTGTTAGTAGGAACCCAGACTGGCGCATGTTTTCTAGGAGACAATTGGGCCACAGAATTTAAAAACTATAAAAATGTTCTGAAGACTTAAAGAAGCAGTGTCTGGAAGGGAGGTTGGTACAGGGCATCCATGCTCCTTATATTGTCCCTCTCCAGCTCACTCAGGCTCCCATAATGTCCCACCTATATTCCTTGAATAGCCTCCTAACTAGTATAGTTTCCTCCGTATTTTCTTTTAACATGATCATCTGCTTTGCCACGTCGGTGTTCTAAATATAAACCATCTATGTTCTTTTGTTTTGCCAGTACCTCCTGTGTTCCTGTCACTTAAAGGATTAAGGTCAATATTCTTAATATGGCTTGCAAGGTTCTCCATGTCCTGACCCCTGCCAAATTCTCTAGGCATACCATTTACCCCCACTGTTTTGCCGTCCACTCATAATACCCATCTGCTGATAATTTTTACAGATGTGTTACTTCTATTCATATTCTTTCAGTTAGTTCAGTCCTGTCCTCCCCGTCCCCATCACTCACTCTGTTTCTTTGCAGAGAAGGCTCTGCGTGCATGCTTGCTAAGTTGCTTCAGTCATGTCTGACTCTGGAATCCTGTGGCCCGTAGCCTGCCAGGCTTCTCTGTCCATGGGATTCTCCAGGCAAGAATACTGGAGCGGGTTGCCTTTCCCTCCTCCAGAGGATCTTCCTGACCCAGGGATCAAACCTGCATCTCTTACTTCACCTGCATTGGCAGGTGGCTTCTTTACCACTAGTGCCACCTGGAAAGCCCTAGTGAAGGCTGTACCTTCCTTTAGAAAGCTTTCTATGACTTCCTGGGCTGGATTAAGTACCCTCCATTTGCTCCCATAAAACACATTATCTACTCCCCCACGATACTTTTGTGAAATTCATTCATGTCACTGTAAGTAGTTGTAGTTTGTTCACTCTCATTTCTCTATTCAGTCATCAAAATATTTCACAATTTTCACAATTGTTATTGAACAATTACTCCAGATACTGGTTAATGTGTATAGTGCTTCTGTTAGTGTTCTTGTGCATGTGTTTTGGTAAACATGCACTCATTTCTGTTGGGTATATATCTAGGACTGTAACTGCTCAATCATAGGAGGAGGTAGGCAGAATAATAAAAGCAGCCATTTAGAATCCTTGCCCTAATGATAGGTTTTCCAGGTGGGCTTTGTAATAGGGAGATAACCAGGTGGGCCTAATATAATCACAGCTGCTTTCAAAGTAAGTGCTTTCTTCATCTGGGAGCAGACAAGGGAGTCAGACATGAAGCGCAAGGAATACTTGCTGCGTTGTTGGGGGCTTGAGGATACGGGGTCCAACTTGCAAGGACTGGAAAGTGGCCTCTAGAAGCAGAGGATGACCTCAGCTGGCCCCCAGCAAGGAAACGGGGCCTTGGCCCTACAACATCAAAATCCTGAATTTTGCCAACAGTGAGTTAGGGATGTGGGGTTCTCCCCCAAAGCCTCTAGATGAGGACTCATCCTCCCCAACGCCTTGATTTCAGCCTTGTGATATTCTGAGCAGATCACCCAGCCACGCTGTGGTGGACTTCTGATCTACAGAACTGTAAGCTAAAAATAATTTTGTTCTTAAGTTTGTGGTAATTTGTTATATAGCAGTAGAATACTAATACGTAGAATTTCCATGTATTCGTTTTAGAAGACGCTGCCAATAGACATTTATGAGAGTTTCAGTCGCTCTATAAAATCAATATATGTTGCTTTTAGCATAGTCACAAAATACAAAGCATCTAGTAAAAATCTGCCTGATTATTGAACCTAAGTATTAGTCATTAGCAAAACAAAATTAAAAGTGAAATATAGCATTCAGTTTCTCATGTAAAATATTATATAAATTATAACATCCATTTCTTAAAAACTTTAAAAATATTCATATCCTTGACCAAGCAATTGCATGTTCAAGGAATTATCATGAGTGTCTGTGAAGGCTGAGTTGCAAAAATGTACCTGGTGGTATATATTGTTTATAATAGTGAAAACCTGAAAACAATCTCCATATTTAGTTCTAATGAACACTTTAACAATGGAATATGGTACATCCATTACAAATGATACAGAACAGCTTTACACCAAAGATATTCTGTAGAATGTTAATTTTCCAAATGTTCTAGAAAGATTCCATGATTAAACAGGTTAAATCAGAGATACTCCGGGCAAAGTGACCCAGGTTTCTCTACTGGAGCTCTTTGCCAACCTTTGGTCTAATCAAACAGCCATTGTTAACGTCTGAGGCTGGGACAGTACAGCATTGCACAAATCTATTTGATTATGGTCAGTTTGCTTTGTTTTCTGGGACATTTTGCAAATTAGATTTTGGGAAATGACACAAAAACATGTTCATGATATATATATTTGGTGCAAAAAGTGGTATGAATAGCATAGTCCTACTTTAACATATAAAATGTAAAGGATATTATACAAAAATGTCAATGTGATTATGTTGATGGGGAGTTTTTATATCCCTTATCTGTATTTTTCTAAAGTTTCTATAAAATTAATATAGGTTACAATTGTAAAAAAGAGAGAAGAGGAAATACCAGAAGTTAATCTACCTACCATTTCTTGGAACAGCAGTGTTAAAGCCGTAGCCCTCGCACTGGGGTTTACCTGCTATATGGTCTGGCCGAATTAAATTAATGATCTGCTGCTGGGCTGCCTGTCTCTACCATGGCAGGCCAATCTGGGGCTCAAACGCTCCAGTCAGTTTGGGTTGATCTGGGGTGGCCTCTGGGACTGTTGCGCCAGGAGAGCAGCGAATTCTCGCATTCCCTCCTCTGTGCTCTAATTCAGGCACGCCCGGTTGCCCTGGCACTGAAGGTCTGTCTTCCTGAGTTTCATCTCTTCCGAGTACAGCTTCTACTCCTCCGTTCTTCACTACCAACTCAGGTCTTCCCAGGTTGCAATACCACACTGAAGGTTTACTGAAAAGACCAACCCATGTTCAAACCCTACCTGAGGACCAGGTGGAGGCACTTAATCTTTGAGTCTCACTTTTCCTCAACTATGAAAAGTGTATATGTAATGCCATAGTATTAGTAACAGTTATTACTTACACACATTGTAATAGTACTGTTGTGAGGAGTAAATCAAGATTTAAACACAGTACTAGGTTTTCAAGAAATATTGGTTCTTTCCATCTCTCACTCCTAGAGTTAACATGGCCATCCATTAGTAGTAAGAGCTACCACCTGGTTGCTTTCTCGTGGGTGGGGCCTGTTTTGCCTTTGTTTATGAAAGAACTTGAAGTAGGGTGAGCAGGTGGTGTTGATATTGGTGTCAGCAAACTATGGCCCCTGGTCAAATCTGGTCCATAGATCGTTTTTATCGTCTGCAAGTTAAGAATAGCTGCTGCAGTTTTAAATGGTTGAAGAAATCAAAGAGAATTTTATATCAGACACTTGATATAAAATTCAAATTTGAGTGTAAATTTTCACTGGAACGCAAGCACTCACTTATTTGCATGTTGTCTATGACTGCTGTCATACAGTGTCTGTTGAGTATGCATGACAGAGACTGTACAGCCTACAAAGCCATGTTTACCATCTAATTCTTTGCAGAAAAAAAAAAACTACTGACCTCTACCCTAGGCTCTTTCTTTCTTTTGTTCTTTCTTAAAGTGATGTTTACTTATTTTGGCTGTGCTGGGTCTTCGCTGCAGCTAGGCTTTCCTTTAGCTGTGGTGCTCGGACTTCTCATTGCAGTGGCTTCTCTTCTTGCAGAAGATGGGCTCTAGGGTTCGTGGGCTCAGTAGTTGTGGCTCCTGAGCTCTAGAGCACAGGCTCAGTAGTTGTGGCTTACAGGCTTAGTGCTCCACAGTGGGGTCTTCCCAGATCAGGGATCAAACTCATGTCTCCTGCATTGGCAAGCGATTTCTTTACCACTGAGCTACCAGGGTCCTTAGGCTGCTTCTTAAGTATTTCTTAAAGACAAGCCTTAAGAGACATTGTGCTCATTCAGTTCAGTTCACTCACGTCTGACTCTTTGCAACCCCACGGACTGCAGCACACCAGGCCTTCCCGTCCAGCACCAACTCTCGGAGCTTGCTCAGGCTCATGTCCATTGAGTCGGTGATGTCATCCAACCATCTCATCCTCTGTCGTCCCCTTCCCTTCGGACCTAGGAGCCAGGCGTCCTTGCATCAGGGTCTTTTGAAATGAGTCAGCTCTTCACATCAG
>NW_011495030.1:1433296-1440804 GCF_000754665.1 Bison bison bison
TCGTCCCCTTCTCTTCCCACCTTCAATCTTTCCCAGCATCAGGGTCTTTTGAAATGAGTCAGCTCTTCACATCAGGTGGTCAAAGTATTGAAGTTTCAGCTTCAGCATCAGTCCTTCCAATGAATATTCAGGACTGATCTCCTTTAGGATTGACTGGTTGGATCTCCTTGCAGTTCAAGGGACTCTCAAGAGTCTTCTCCAACACCACAGATCAAAAGCATTAATTTTTTGGTGTTCAGCTTTCTTTATAGTTCAACTCTCACATCCATACGAGACTACTGGAAAAACCATAGCCATGACTAGACGGACCTTTGTTGACAAAGTAATGTCTCTGCTTTTTAATATGCTGTCTAGGTTGGTCATAACTTTTCTTCCAAGGAGTAAGGGTCTTTTTATTTCATGGCTGCAGTCACCATGTGCAGTGATTTTGGAGCCCAAGAAAATTAAGTCTGCTTCCACTGTTTCCCCAGCTATTTGCCATGAAATGATGCCATGATCTTTGTTTTCTGAATGTTGAGCTTTAAGCCAGCTTTTTCACTCTCCTCTTTCATCAAGAGGCTCTTTAGTTCTTATTCACTTTCTGCCATAAGGGTGGTGTCATATGCATATCTGCTGCTGCTGCTATGTTGCTTCAGTCATGTCTGACTCTGTGCGATCCCATAGACAGCAGCCCACCAGGCTCCCCCATCCCTGGGATTCTCCAGGCAAGAACACTGGAGTGGGTTGCCATTGTCTTCTCCGCTGCATATCTGAGGTTATTGATATTTCTCCCAGCTATCTTGATTCCAGCTTGTGCTTCTTCCAGCCCAGTGTTTCTCATGATGTACTCTGCCCATAAGTTAAATAAACAGGGTGACAATACACAGCCTTGATGTACTCCTTTTCCTATTTGGAACCAGTCTGTTGTTCCATGTCCAGTTCTAACTGTTGCTTCCTGACCTGCATACAGGTTTCTCAAGAGGCAGGTCAGGTGGTCTGGTATTCCCATCTCTTTCAGAATTTTCCACAGTTTATGGTGATCCACACAGTCAAAGGCTTTGGCATAGTCAATAAAATATAAATAGATGTTTTTCTGAAACTCTCTTGCTTTTTCCATGATCCAGCGGATATTGAAAATTTGATCTCTGGTTCCTCTGCTTTCTAAAACCAGCTTGAACATCTGGAAGTTCACAGTTCACATATTGCTGAAGCCTGGCTTGGAGAAGTTTGAGCATTACTTTACTAGATGTGAGATGAGTGCAATTGTGCAGTAGTTTGAGCATTCTTTGGCATTGCCTTTCTTTGGGATTGGAATGAAAACTGACCTTTTCTAGTCCTGTGGCCACTACTGAGCATTCCAAATTTGCTGACATATTGCGTGCAGCACTTTCACAGCATCATCTTTTAGGATTTGAAGTAGCTCAACTGGAATTCCATCACCTCCATTAGCTTTGTTCATAGTGATGCTTCCTAAGACCCACTTGACTTCACATTCCAGGATGTCTGGCTCTAGGTGAGTGATCATACCATTGTGCTTATCAGGGTCATGAAGATCTTTTTTGTACAGTTCTTCTTTGTATTCTTGCCACCTCTTCTTAATATCTTCTGCTTCTGTTAGGTCCATACTATTTCTGTCCTTTATTGAGCCCATCTTTGCATAAAATGTTCCCTTGGCATCTCCAATTTTCTTGAAGAGATCTCTAGTCTTTCCCGTTCTATTGTTTTCCTCTATTTCTTTGCATTGATCACTGAGGAAGGCTTTCTTATCTCTTCTTGCTATTCTTTGGAACTCTGCATTCAGATGCTTATATCTTTCCTTTTCTCCTTTGCTTTTTGCTTCTCTTCTTTTTACAGCTATTTGTAAGGCCTCCTCAGACAGCCATTTTGCTTTCTTGCATTTCTTTTTCTTGGGGATGGTCTTGATCACTGTCTCCTGTACAATGTCATGAACCTCCATCCACAGTTCATCAGGCAATCCGCCTATCAGATCCAGTCCCTTAAATCTATTTCTCACTTCCACTATATAATCGTAAGGGATTTGATTTAGGTCATATCTGAGTGGCCTAGTGGTTTCCCTACTTTCTTCAATTTAAGTCTGAATTTGGCAATAAGGAATTAATGATCTGAGCCACAGTCAGCTCATGGTCTTTTTTTTGCTGACTGTATAGGGCTTCTTCATCTTTGGCTGCAAAGAATATAATCAATCTGATCTCGGTGTTGACCATCTGGTGATGTCCACGTGTAGAGTCTTCTCTTGTGTTGTTGGAAGTGGGTGTTTGCTATGACTAGTGCATTCTCTTAGCAGAACTCCATTAGCCTTTGCCCTCCTCCATGCTGTACCCCAAGGCCAAATTTGCCTGTTACTCCAGGTGTTTCTTGACTTCCTACTTTTGCATTCCAGTCCCCTATAATGAAAAGGACATCTTTTTTGGTGTGTTAGTTCTAGAAGATCTTGTAGGTCTTCGTAGAACTGGTCAACTTCAGCTTCTTCAGCATTACTGGTTGGGACATAGACTTGGATTACTGTGATATTGAATGATTTGCCTTGGAAACGAACAGAGATCATTCTGTCGTTTTTGAGTCTGCATCCAAGTACTGCATTTCAGACTCTTTTGTTGACCATGATGGCTACTCCATTTCTTCTGAGGGATTCTTGCTCACGGTAGGAAATATAATGGTCATCTGAGTTAAATTCACCCATTCCAGTCCATTTAGGTTCGCCGATTCCTGAAATGTTGATGTTCACTCTTGCCATCTCCTTTTTGATCACTTCCAATTTGCCTTGATTCATGGACCTGACATTCCAGATTCCTATGCAATATTGCTCTTTACAGCATCAGACCTTGCTTCTGTCACCAGTCACATCCACAACTGGGTGTTGTTTTTGCTTTGGGTCCTTCTCTTCATTCTTTCTGGAGTTATTTCTCCACTGATCTCCAGTAGCATATTGGGCACTTACTGACCTGGGGAGTTCATCTTTCAGTGTCCTATCTTTTTGCCTTTTCATACTGTTCATGCGGTTCTCAAGGCAGGAATACTGAAGTAGTTTGCCATTCCCTTCTCCAGTGGACCACATTCTGTCAGAACTCTTTACCATGACCCATCTGTCCTGGGTGGCCCCACATGTCATGGCTCATATATTCATTGAGTTATGTATATATATACCCCCTAATATAAATAAATATATAATACATAGATGTATATAATGTTTCTAACTAATTACTGTGGGTTTGTTTATCATTGGTTTTAATTAGTAGTTAACATGCAGTGCCTTAGAAGACTGTCTTGTCATTGCCCACCCCCTGGTTATTTAATTTATACACAAGCATCTGAGAAGATGCTGCTTCAAAAGAACTGTGTGATCCATTTGTCATTCGTGAATTCCTGTGCAGTGCAGCCCCTGTCACCTTCACGTTTCTCTGTAGGAGAGATGTTCAGGTACTAATGGTAAGTATTCTGTTGCATAGTGCAAAGGGCAGTCTCTTAACAGGGACAGTTGGGTATCTTAGGTAGAGCTTTTGCAGATTTTTTTTTTCTCCTTCTCTGAGAATGGGTATTTTGGTAGAGACTCTGCAACCAATGCAGGAGACGTGGGTTTGATCCCTTGCTTGGGAAGATCCCCTGGAGATGGAAATGGCAACCCACTCCAATATTCTCACCTGGAAAACTCCATGGGCAGAGGAGCCTGGCGGGCTTAGGGGTCGCAAGGAGTCAGACATGACTTAGCAACTGAACAAAAACAACCAATCTGCAACCTGGCCAGCTCTGGCTGCATAAATTATAGCCGTACCGGGCCTAAGTAATAGGAGGGTGAGTCCAGCATATTGTCCATTCTGTTTATAGTTCTATGAAAGTAAAAATCTGTTAAATGCAACTAACTCAAAGCAAAACAGTATACATATGAGCAGGATTGAAATGGCCATTGCCTATTTTTGAGTGATAATAAAGCCAAACTGAATTCAATTTGCTTATTCTAAAAGAGACCTTTCTGTTGTTTTCAGACAGGAAAAAACCACATGCAGAGCATGCAGGTTTTCTTCTGATGCCAGCTCTCAACAACCATATTTGCCCAGTTTTAGAATATGTTTGCTTTCTGTTAGTCTTTTCTGTTTCTCTAGTTGCGGCGAGTGGGGGCTATTGTTCATGCTGTGCTGGGGCTTCCCGTTGTGGTGGCCCCTCTCGTTGTGGAGCGTGGGCTCTAGGCACGTGGGCTTCAGAAGTTGCGGCTTGCGGGCCCTAGAGCATGTAGGCTCCAGTAGCTGTGGCTCACAGACTTAGTGGCTTTGCAGTGTGGGGGATCTTCCCAGACCAGGGATGGAACCCGTGTCTTCTGCATTACCAGGCAGGTTTGTTTTTTTTTTTTAACCACTGAGCCACCAGGGAAACCCCTCTTCTTTGCATTTTTACCAGCTGCAAACCATTAGTGTTTTGAAGAATTTCCTCATTTTCCTAAAACATCAGGATACCAGTCCTTCCTGACTTCCTTCAGCTCCTTGATTTCAGAGTTTGTCTCTACTGGGCTGTTCCCTTAGTACCCCCCTGCCTAGGTCAGACTTTAACTCTTTTGCATAAAAGTTCTAAATAGACAGAAATCTCCCACAGAGGAAGTCCTGAGTTGTCTATAGCTTCTCCAAGCTTTCATTATTTTCTAGGATCAGTTCAGCTGCTCAGTTGTGTCTGACTCTTTGCGACCCCATGGACTGTGGCACACCAGGCTTCCCCGTCCATCACCAACTCCCAGAGCTTGCTCAAACTCATATCCATTGAGTCAGTAATGCCATCAACTCTAGGATACATTCAGTAATTTTTTTAGGATACATTCATTATATAGTGTTTATGGTCCCCAAGATTCCAGCTAACTTTAAGGGAGCCATGGATAAAGGCTTGTAAATAGCTTGTTTATCTTTCTGGGTCGAGATCAGCATCATGCAATGTATTGTTCCTAAGCACCTCTGGCAATGTCTAAAAATGTTTTCTCTTTTTATAGAAATCAAAGTCACTTTTTAAAAGCCTACCATCACTTTGAGTTTCTCTGCTGGTCTTAGGAAATCAGCTCTGGGCATCCTAAAAACTAATTTTGTTATCACCACCCATGGAAATGCCAGTTGGGCTCTGAGGAATTTACCTAAATGAGTCAACCTTTATGCATGCTTCGGTTCTGCTTATTTTTATTATCAAATTTTATCATTTATATTTTGTTTTCAGAATCCTATGAAGAAATGTCTCAACATTTCAATATTGACTTTTTAAGTGTCCCTCAATTTAAATATCTGAGCTTTTACATGTGTTCCAAAAGGCATTTCAGAACGAGGCTGCCTGAAGTTTACTTTGTTGTTGCTCAGTTGCCGGGTCGTGTCTGACTCTTTGCAACCCCATGGACTGCAGCACACCAGGCTTCTCTGACCTCCATCTCCCGGAGTTTGCTCAGATTCATGTCCATTGAGCTATCTGGCCATCTCATCCTCTGCCTCCCCCTTCTCCTTTTGCCTTCAGTCTTTCCCCAGCATCAGGGTCTTTTCCAGTGAGTCAGTTCTTTGCATCAAGTGGCCAAAGTATTGGGCCTTCAGCCTCAGCATCAGTCCTTCCAACGAATATTCAGGGGTGGTTTCCTTTAGGGTTCACTGGTTTGATATCCTTGCAAGGGATTCTCAAGAGTCTTTTCCAGCATCATAATTCGAAAGCATCAATTACTTTCACCACTAGACACATCCACAACTGAGTGTCGTTTCTGCATTGGCCCAGCTGCTTCATTCTTTCTGGAGCTATTAGTAATTGCCCTCCGTTCTTCCCTGGTAGCATATTGGACACCTTCCAATCTGGGAGGGGCTTATCTTCCGGTGTCATATTTTTTTTTTTTTGCTTTTCATACTTTTCTTGTGGTTCTCCAGGCAAGAATACTGAAGTAGGCTGCCACTTCCTTCTCCAGTGGACCACATTTTATCAGAACTCTCTGGTATGACCCATCTGTCCTGAGTGGCCCTGCACAGCAATGCTCACAGCTTCATGGAGTTACACAAGCCCCTTTGCCACAACAAGGTTATGATCCATGAAGGGGAAGTTTACTTTAGAAACTGGCATTTATTTAATTCTTCTGGCGCTTCTGTGCTCCCTTGTCCCCCCCAAATACTATTTGAAATCTTAATGGATGATAATGTATACAGAAACACACCTGAAAAAAATAAGCTTGACATATCTGGGGAAATAGACTAGAAAACGTTGCTCATTTGAAATTCAGAATAAGCTTCTTTTGTCTTCTTGAGATTAGGGGCGTGGTGGATGGGAGGAAGGTAGGGGAGGAGGGCTGAGTAAGCTACACTACAGTTTTGCATGAGAAAATGTTGTACTTAAGAGAAATGAAGTATAGAGGTCAAGTACTATGCATGTACTCAGATGAGGCAACGTTGATATTAACCATGGAAGGTTGAATCCATTTTTAAAAACAAAGATTTGGGAGCTCACTCTTCTGGTCTTCTGAGCACACAGTGTCACAAAACTACAGCTTTCTGTTTACTCTTGTCTTTCCCATGAGGCTGTTAGTTCCTTTTTTTTTTTTTTTTTAGTTGCTTAACTGTGTAACTTCAGTTCAGTTCAGTCGCTCAGTCGCGTCTGACTCTTTGCGACCCCATGAACTGCAGCATGCCAGGCATCCCTGTCCATCACCAAACTTAGCTTTATATATATATCATCCCTCCAACCCCATCCTTTGGAGGCTCCCATACCCTGTGTCTCTGAGATACTCTGGCCCAACCAAAACTGAGAAGAAGTAATTTTGTCTGCTGCATTTGCTAAGTTGGACTATATGAGTCCGGCCGTACAAAGGGCCATCTTCCCTGGCTGCATGAAAAAACTGTGTGCAGGAGAAAAAGAGGTAACATATCAAGGCAGGAGAGCTCAGAAGTCAAACAGGAGCCAGCCCCGAGGATACATGAAACCTTGAATACGGCTGAGCCAGTTTCACACTGTACTTCCTAGTTGTGTGTGACTGAATTTCCTGATTTGTCTCAGCTGGTTTAAATTTGACATCTATAACTTTGTTAACGGAGGTAAACTAAGGCAAGGATGAATTATCAGAAATTGAGTCAGGAATAGCAGAGGAACAGTGATTTGGAAAACACGTGCTCCAGCAAGCTGCAGGCCAATCTGCTGAAGGCTGTTTTATTGGCAGGGAGTGCAAAGAGAGGGATGGCCAACCACCATCCAAGCAATGAGTTCATTGCCTTGAGGATGGAGAGAAATCCTTGGTGGATATTCATTGGTCAGGAGATAAATCTCCGTTCTGTGAATCAAGTATTTATGGGAAACCATGACCAACCTAGATAGCATATTCAAAAGCAGAGACATTACTTTGCCAACAAAGGTTCGTCTAGTCAAGGCTATGGTTTTTCCTGTGGTCATGTATGGATGTGAGAGTTGGACTGTGAAGAAGGCTGAGCACCGAAGAATTGATGCTTTTGAACTGTGGTGTTGGAGAAGACTCTTGAGAGTCCCTTGGACTGCAAGGAGATCCAACCAGTCCATTCTGAAGGAGA
>NW_011495030.1:1440904-1446285 GCF_000754665.1 Bison bison bison
TTTGGCCACCTCATGCGAAGAGTTGACTCATTGGAAAAGACCCTGATGCTGGGAGGGATTGGGGGCAGGAGGAGAAGGGGATGACAGAGGATGAGATGGCTGGATGGCATCACTGACTTGATGGACGTGAATCTGGGTGAACTCTGGGAGTTGGTGATGGACAGGGAGGCCTGGCATGCTGCAATTCACGGGGTTGCAAAGAGTCGGAAACGACTGAGTGACTGAACTGAATCTCCCAGTTCTTCGGAAGGCACATTCATGAGATTCTCTGTTCTCTATTTTTTCAGGTATATTTCACATTTTCTTAGACTGTGATATTTAGCTATCTTTTATAAATCAAATAACATTTCAGTGTTCCATTGACCAATGGTTCTTTGGGGACTTTTTTTTCAGAATGAGAGGAGGTGTGGGACCCAGGTGATAATTTTAATGAACAAAGGATTCTTCCCAGATGTCTTTGCTCCTCTCAATCTGAAATATTTGAGTTGTTTTAAATTGTTTATACCTATTCTGCTATGTAAGCAATACTTTCATTGTTTAAAATTATTCCTCTTTTAATTTCTAGTAAATTGTATAAGAGCAAACTGGTAAACAAACACAGCTTCCTACAGTCAATTCACAGATAACGTCTATTCAATCCTGGGAGATTTGACAAATTAAAAAAAATTTTAAGTGACCACTTTTTTCTAAAATACTTACTTTTTTTAGATGCCAGGGATGTCACTTTGGCTGTTTGTCAATGAGTGCCACACTTTTTACTGGTGTTTTCATGTTTAAGCAACTTTAATAGGTTTTCTTCAAAATAGATAAACCCCAAACCTATAATGGGATGATCAATTTTTATGGCATATTCCTAAAAAAAAAAAATATATAAGCATCAGAGTGTAAAAGCAACATGTGAGAAGCATTATGTGTTATTCTCATTAATTTAGTCTGCTAATAGAAAAGGTCAGAAAGAACCTAAATGTTCATCACACAGCCTCAATTAAATACATTATGACAAATTTAGAAAATGGAGTAAAATTTGCTGTTAAAAAGAATGAGGTAGAACGTATATGTGATGTGGGACACTTCTCAGGATAGATGTTGTGAAATAGCATTTTTCATTCATTCAAAAACTATTGAGCACTTTCTAGATGCCAGATGGTGTCTGAGCACTAGGGACACAGAATTGAAGATAGACAAGATCTCTGACATCCTCATGTCCACATTGGATCACATATTTCTATTTGTGAAGTTTATAAAAGTATTTCTCTAAGTATATATAAAAGTATAATTTTAAAATATGCTTGGGCTTCCCCGGTGGCTCAGCAGTAAAGAATTTGCCTGCCAATGCAGGAGACACAGGTTCGATATTTGAGGAACAGCTAAGCCTGAGTGCCACAATTATTGAACCTGTGCTCTAAAGAGGCCGGGGACCAAAACTGCTGAGCCCATGAGCTGTAACTATTGGAGCCCACGCCTCGAGCCTGTGCTTCACTATAAGGGAAGGAAGCCCCCACAATGAGAAGCCCGCTCACTGCAACTAGAGAGCAGCCCCTGCTCTCTGAAACCAGAGAAAAGCCCGTGCAGCAAAAAGACCCAACACAGCCAAAAATAAACACAATCTTAACTAAAAAATTTGTAATGCTTATGTATGTATATGTACATATATACGTGTATATATAAACACTCATTTATATGTGTATATATAAAATGTTTGCTTTACAGTCTTCTTGAAGTATACCTAATAAAGTGTTACAGTGATTGCCTCTGGGGAAGGGAAGGGGAGTCTGACGTAAGAGGGAGCCTTCCTTGTCTACCATTTCTGTACCATACATATATATTATCTTTTCATCCAAAATAAATTAGTTTTCACCAAAAGTAAATTACTTTTAAAATAACTTTCCAATAATTACAGCCAGTATTTGTAACTGTCACTAAATATATAATCAATGTTAAGGTAGAAGAGTCGTCGCTGGTTGAAAAATTGTGGAACCATGACTAGAAATACTCATTTCCCAACAAATCTGCTTGCTTCTGTATGATCATATCTGGCATTTGATAATACTCAAAGTGAATAAAGAGTGCGCTGTAGAAACTGGAGCAAGAAGCAACCCAAATTAAAATCATAAACACAGAAGAAAGGCGAATGTTAATAATATTAAAGAAGTACAAATAAAGAATAGGCAGGAGAGAACTTTTCGTCCACACCAATAAAGCCAAAAAAAAAAAATAAATGAGATACAGTGAGTTCAAGGGAGATTTAGGAGTCAGCATTAGAACAGTGGTCAGGTAGTCGAGCAATTTCTGGTACCAAATATTATAAGATCACAAACTCAGAAAGCAATTTATGAGAGGAAGAAGGACAAGGCTTCCTTCAGTACAAGGTGCTATGGAGCCTCTGCAGGAACAGAATGGACCCTCCACCCCAAATTTGGTTCTGATGTCAAGATTAATGCCGCCTCCATGACACCAAGAGGTATGAAACGTTTATTATTTTTCTAACAAGACTTTCTGGAGAGAGCAGAGGAGGCTCCCAAGTCGATTCAAAATGGCTTGAGAACAAGGAGAGGAGTGGTGTGGGTTTTATCATGGTTAGGGGTGAGGTCAGGGTGAAGCTTCTTGCAGTGAGATTTGAACTACCTGCTGGGACCAAGGAGGGAGCGCCTGAGCTGCCCATCAGCTTGCCCAAGGTTGGGACACAGGAGTAGGCTTACAAGCCTCAGAAGTCTATCATCATCAACCAAGTCAGACTACTGCACAAGGTCCAAAGAATTTAGCATCATTTTTCATTATTCCATTTTCATGTGGAGAAGATGGAATGGGACAGAAAATTCTGAATTTCTACTGCCTTATGTTTTAAGATTGGTAAAAAGGAAGTATGGCTCTGGAGAGAAAAAAGATACCCAATGGACAGTGTGAAAAAGGCATGGGAAAAAATGAGACAATTTGAAATGCCAGGCACTCTCAAACATGACGTAAGGGGTCTATGAATATGCAAGCAAGGTTACCAGTATGTCAGAAAGTGGCTACAGAATTTGAAGTTTCAGACAAAGATGGAAACTCATGGAAAAGGTTTTATACTAAAAAATAAAGCACCCTATTCATGTCAGTATTAAATTTGTTAATTTATATCCATTTCGCTTGGTAAATATTTGAGACGATAAAACCATTATAAAATCAAAGCTAGAAAATGTGTCTTGAACAAGATGGAAAACATGCTTTCTCCAGAAGAAGAGTAGGGAGGTCAGAGGTCAGTCAGATACAGAAATTCAGCAAGAAGGCAGTCGGTACACCAGGGCTCAGGCTCTGAAACAAGACAAGGCACACGTGGATCTCGGTCTTGCCACTTATCCCCTGAGTAACTTTGAGTCAATAAGTAACTTGATTTTTTTTTTTCTTTTTTAAGTCTTAGTTACCTCCTCTGCAAGCTGGACACGAGACTAGGACTTATACAGTGGTTGTAAGAATTAAATAAGATAGTATATATAACCTACTGAGCACAGGGTGTGGAGTTCAACCAGTGCTGGTATTAACATTAATATAAAAGATTTTGAGAGTACTTGGCAAAAAGTGGAGAGTGAGGGTGGCTCTGTTTTGGAACATACATCATCTCTAATCCCCAGGACAACACTGCAAGGCAGATACCATTACTATCTCCACTTTACAGATGCTGAAAGAGAAACAAAGGTGTTCTATCACTGCTCCAAGATAGGTACTGGTGCCAGCATCCAAGTACAGGTCTTCATGGCGCCAAAGCCCCCAGGCTGTCCCATACTAAGATGCTTTTCTTTGCTACTCATTAATGGATACGTTTCAAGTGAGACAGAAGAGGAGAAACAATGGCCCTTAGAAAGAATAGAAATGTGAAAGTTTACAAATGTGTATGAGTCAGAAGAATGGAACCAGAATATAAAATACATTCGAGAATTTTTTTTAAAAAAAGGATGGAAAAATAATGGCCATATGTATATTGTGTTTTTTTAAAAAACTGCAGTGCCTTTGGAAAATTTCTTGGCTAGGTGATAGAGGAAACTATGTAAATATGTAAAATGTTAAGGACAGCTTTTATAATTAAAACCTGTGAGAAAGAGATACGAAATGGCTTTAATAAAATTAAAGGTACTTTACCAGTAAGATAGTATTAGAAATGGAGTATCCTTTAAATGCTTCTTGGTAAAGTTCTAACTAAAGCAGGTTTTAATGGCTATAATCTTTTAACTTTTTTTTTTTTTTTAAAGAGAGGTTGGTACACAATAAATGGAAAGAAGGCATTTACCAAAACAACTCCACTTACCTCATTTCCACATCCTTGTTGTTTTTGTTGATTTGGTTGGTGGCGGGGGCGGGGGGGTGGTCTCTTCAAATGACTTTACCAAGACAATCTCAAAGGACATCATTGTTATTTGGATATACATACAAAATTTATACCAATAGCAACTAATCTTGGTCCTAGTTTTTAATATTCCTTGCATCTCACAGCTTGCTCCTCACTTTAAATTCCTCAACATTTAGTTTCTAAAGAGCCACCATGTTTGGAATTGAGCTGCAGAAAGAATGTGATGAGAATACAACATGAAAACAGTAATTGTGTACTACAATTCCAGAATATTATAAAGGCTGGTCAAATAGCAAAGTCCAAGCAAGAGAACAAGTCTTGGTGTCCTGTCTTGTGGTCCACCTGCTTTTCATGATGCTCCCTGAGCCATAACCCAGCCCTCTCTCCATACTCCTCCCCTGTGTTGCTGCTGCTGCTAAGTCACTGCAGTCGTGTCCGACTCTATGCGACCCCATAGACAGCAGCCCACCAGGCTCCCCCATCCCTGGGATTCTCCAGGCAAGAACACTGGAGTGCGTTGCCATTTCCTTCTCCAATGCATGAAAGTGAAAAGTGAAAGGGAAGTCACTTCACGATCCCATGGACTGCAGTCCACCAGGCTCCTCCGTCCATGGGATTTTCCAGGCAAGAGTACTGGAGTGGGGTGCCATCGCCTTCTCTGCCTCCCCTGTGTTCTTAGACTCAAATCCAACAGAGAACTGTACTCCATGGTAACGCAGGCTCTCTGTAAAGACTTTACATCCATTTGGAAGCTATGGCTGAGGCAGGAGGATAGGTAAAGAAGAGAATTTTTCCACCTGACCTCCGTGGATGCTGGAGGCTTCCTGCTTATTTCTATAAAATGAATCCAGATTTATACAGAGTAGTTTTATATTGGGTTGGCCAAAAAGTTTGTTTGGATTTTTCCATAACCTTACAGAAAAACACAAATGAACTTTTTGACCAATCTAGTATTTCCACATTAGAATATAAAAGTAGAATAGACCTAATCTCCTCAGAGACACAATATAATCAATTTATCAAGCTGGGTATCCTACTTGTTTATGTACTATTCAGTTCA
>NW_011495030.1:1446809-1448201 GCF_000754665.1 Bison bison bison
CTCCAGGAGTTGGTGATGGACAGGGAAGTCTGGCGTGCTGCACTCCATGGGGTTGCAAAGAGTCAGACACGACTGAGTGACTGAATGAACACAGTCAAAGGCTTTTGCATAGTCAATGAAGCATAAGTAGATTATTTTTGGAATTCCCTTGCTTTTTGTGTGATCCAGCGGATGTTGGCAATTTGATTTCTGGTTCCTCTGCCTTTTCTAAATCCAGCTTGTACATCTGGAAGTTCTGGGTTCATGTACTGCTGAAACCTAGCTTGAAGGATTTTGAGCCTAATCTTGCTAGCATGTGAAATGAATGCAATTTTATGGTAATTTGAACATTCTTTGGCATTGCCTTTCTTTGGGATTGGAATGAAAATTGACCTTTTCCGGTCCTTGGTCACTGCTGAGTTCTCCAAATTTGCTGGCATATCAAGTGCAGCACTTTAATAGCATCATTGGAAGGACTGATACTGAAGCTCCAATACTTTGGCCACCTGATGCGAAAAGCCAACTCACTGCAAAAGACCCTGATGCTAGGAAGAGTTGAGGGCAGGAGGAGAAAGGGGTGACAGAGGATGAGATGGCTGAATTGCATCACTGACTCAATGGACATGTGTTTGAGCAAACTCCGGGAGATAGTGAAGGACAGGGAAGCCTGCCATGCTACAGTTCATGGTGTTGCAGAGTCAGAAAGGACTTGGTGACTGAACAACAAAAACAACCATGTTGATTTTAACCATTTCAGTGAGTGTGTATCCAATTATAGTTTAATTCATTTCCCTAATGGCTAATGATGTTGAGCACTTTGTAATATGTTCATTTGTTTGCATATCTTCTTTAATGAGTTTTCTGTTAAAACTTTTTGCTTATTTAAAAACTTATTTTCTAAGACACATGTATCCCAGTGTTCACTGCAGCACTGTTTACAATAGCTGGGACATGGAAGCAACCTAGATGTCCATTGACAGATGCATTGATAAAGAAGCTATGGTACATATATACAATGGAATATTGCTCAGCCAGAAAAAGAAACACAGTTGAGTCAGTTCTATAGAATGAGGTGGATGAACCTAGAGCCTATTATACAGAGTGAAGAAAGTCAGAAAGAGAAAGATAAATATCGTATTCTAACACATATATGTAAAATCTAGAAAAATGGTACTAATAACCTATTTGCAGGGCAGCAATGGGGATGCAGACATAGAGAACAGATTTGTGGACAGTAGGGGGAAGAAGAGGGTGGGAAAAATGGGGAGAGTAGCATGAAAACATACATACTACCATATGTAAAATAGCCGGTGGGAATTTGCTATATGACTCAGGCAACTCAAGCCAGGGCTCTGTGATAACCTAGAGGGGTGGGATGGGATGGGAGGTGGGAAGGAGGTTCAGGAGGGAGGG
>NW_011495030.1:1448301-1449404 GCF_000754665.1 Bison bison bison
GCTGATGTCTTGCAGAAACCAACACAATATTGTAAAACAATTATCCTTCAATTAAAAATATACTTTTTAAAAATTAGATTTAAAAAAAAATTTGAAAGTACTTTATATACTCTGGATATAAGCCCTGTATCAGATGTAGGCCCTGAAATTGTTTTGTAGCAGTTTGTGACTTTTTTTTTCTTTTTTGCAAATATCAGATTTTTTTTTTTTAATTGAAATACAGTTGACTTACAGTGTTGTGTTAATTTCTGCTGTAAAGCAAAGTGATTCAGCCACATATATATACACATTCTTCTTTATATGATATTCCATTGTGATTTATCACAGATATTGAATACATCAGTTTCCTGTGCAATACAGAAGGACCTTGTTTATCCATTCTATATATTAATATAATAGTTTGCATTTGCTAACCCCAAATTTGGATTCCATCCCTCTCCTACCCCACTCCCCTTGGCAACCATAAGTCTGCTTTCTATGTCTGTGGGTCTGTTTCTGTTTTGTGGATACGTTCATTTGGGCCATATTTTAGATTCCATATATAAGTGATATCATATGGTATTTGTCTTTTTTTTATTTACCTCACATAGTATGATAATATCTAGTTCCATCCATGTTGCTACAAATGGCATTATTTTGTTCTTTTTCATGGCTTAGGCAGTACTCCATTGTACATCTGTACCACGTCTTCATACATTCTCTGCTGATGAGTGTTTAGATCGTGTCCATGTGTTGGCCATTGAGAATAGTGCTGCTATGAGCAGAGGGCTTCTCAGCAGGCAGGTCAGGTGGTCTGGTATTCCCATCTCTTCCAGAATTTTCCACAGTTTATTGTGATCCACACAGTCAAAGGCTTTGGCATAGTCAATAAAGCAGAAATAGATGTTTCTCTGGAACTCTCTTGCTTTTTCCATGATCCAGCCAATGTTGTCAATTTGATCTCTGGTTCCTCTGCCGTTTCTAAAACCAGCTTGAACATCAGGAAATTCATGGTTCACATATTGCTGAAGCCTGGCTTGGAGAATTTTGAGCATTACTTTACTAGCGTGTGAGATGAGTGAAATTGTGCGGTAGTTTGAGCATTCTTGGGCATTGCCTTTCTT
>NW_011495030.1:1449504-1452061 GCF_000754665.1 Bison bison bison
CTTGGTAGAATTTTGAGTCATTACTTTACTAGCGTGTGAGATGAGTGAAATTGTGCGGTAGTTTGAGCATTCTTGGGCATTGCCTTTCTTTGGGATTGGAATGAAAACTGACCTTTTCCAGTCCTGTGACCACTGCTGAGTGTCCCAAATTTGCTGGCATATTGAGTGCAGCACTTTCACAGCATCATCTTTCAGGATTTGAAATAGCTCAACTGCAGTTCCATCACCTCCACTAGCTTTGTTCATAATGATACTTTCTAAGGCCCACTTGACTTCACATTCCAAACCTATATGCAGGTCAGGAAGCAACAGTTAGAACTGGACATGGAACAACAGACTGGTTCCAAATAGGAAAAGGAGTACGTCAAGGCTGTATATTGTCACCCTGTATTTAACTTATTATTTAGCTCTCTGTTCTGTTCCATTGATCCATTTTTGTGCCAATGCTACATTGTTTTGATTACTGTAACTTTGTGGTATTGTCTGAAATCTGACACAGGGTTATGTCTCCTGCTCTGTTCTTTTTTTTTTTTTTTTCCTTCCAGATTTGCTTTGGCAATTCTGGGTCCTTTATAGTTCCTTAGAAAATTTAGGATTATTTTATTTATGTGAAAAATGTCATGGGTAATTTGACAGGAATGCTTTGGGTACTATGACCATCTTCACAATATTGACTCTTCCAGTCCAAGAGCGTGGGCTCTCTCCATTTTTTCTGAATCATCTTCAATTTCCTTAGGGTGTCCCTGGTGGCTCAGATGGTAAAGCATCTGCCTGCAATGCAGGAGACCTGGGTTTGATCCCTGGGTCGGGAAGATCCCCTGGAGAAGGTAATGGCAACCCACTCTAGTACTCTTGCCTGGAAAATTCCATGGACAGAGGAGCCTGGTAGGCCACACAGTCCACTGGGTTGCAAAAAGTCAGACACGACTGAGCGACTTCACTTTCAATTTCCTTTATTAATGTTTTATAGTTGACAGCATATAAGTCTTCTACCTCCTTGACTACATTCTTCAGCCCAGTGTATCTCAGGTCTGGCTCTTCAGGGCACTGCCATACTGACCCCCAGTGGTGCCACGGCCAGACTTTGGGCCTAACCATGGTTTTGGTTGTTTCTTATCTGAACAACACAAGAGAAGGCTCTACACATGTACATCACCAGATGGCCAACACCGAAATCAGATTGATTATATTCTTTGCAGCTAAAGATGAAGAAGCTCTATATAGTCAGCAAAAACAAGACCAGGAGCTGACTGTGGCTCAGATCATGAACTCCTTATTGCCAAATTCAGACTTAATCGAAGAAAGTGGGGAAAACCACTAGACCATTCAGTTATGACCTAAATCAAATCTCTTACGATTATACAGTGGAAGTGAGAAATAGATTTAAGGGACTAGATCTGATAGATGGATTGGCTGATGAACTGTGGACGGAGGTTCATGACATTGTACAGGAAACAGGAATCAAGATCATCCCCAAGAAAAAGAAATGCAAAAAGGCAAAATGGCTGTCTCAGGAGGCCTTACAAATAGCTGTGAAAAGAAGAGAAGCAAAAATCAAAGGAGAAAAGGAAAGATATAAGCATCTGAATGCAGAGTTCCAAAGAATAGCAAGGAGAAATAAGAAAGCCTTCCTCAGCAATCAATGCAAAGAAATAGAGGAAAACAACAGAATGGGAAAGACTAGAGATCTCTTCAAGAAAATTAGACATACCAAGGGAACATTTCATGCAAAGATGGGCTCAATAAAGGACAGAAATAGTATGGATGTAACAGAAGCAAAAGATATTAAGAGGTGGCAAGAATACAAAGAAGAACTGTACAAAAAAGATCTTCATGACCCAGATAATCACAATGGTGTGATCACTCACCTAGAGCCAGACATCCTGGAATGTGAAGTCAAGTGGGCCTTAGGAAGCATCACTATAAACAAAGCTAATGGAGGTGATGGAACAGAATTCCAGTTGAGCTATTTCAAATCCTAAAAGATGATGCTGTGAAAGTGCTGCACTCAATATGTCAGCAAATTTGGGACACTCAGCAGTGGCCACAGGACTGGAAAAGGTCCATTTTCATTCCAATCCCAAAGAAAAGCAATGCCAAAGAATGTTCAAACTACCGCACAATTGCACTCATCTCACATCTAGTAAAGTAATACTCAAAATTCTCCAAGCCAGGCTTCAGCAATATGTGAACTGTGAACTTCCTGATGTTCAAGCTGGTTTTAGAAAAGGCAGAGGAACCAGAGATCAAATTGCCAACATCCACTGGGTCATTGAAAAAGCAAGAGAGTTCCAGAAAAACATCTATTTCTACTTTATTGACTATGCCAAAGCCTTTGACTGTATGGATCACAATAAACTATGGAAAATTCTGTAAGAGATGGGAATACCAGACCACCTGACCTGCCTCTTGAGAAACCTGTATGCAGGCCAGGAAGCAACCGTTAGAACTGGACATGGAACAACAGACTGGTTCCAAATAGGAAAAGGAGTACATCAAGGCTGTATATTGTCACCCTGCTTATTTAACTTCTATGCAGAGTACATCATGAGAAACG
>NW_011495030.1:1452161-1457813 GCF_000754665.1 Bison bison bison
AGAGTGAAAAAGTTGGCTTAAAGCTCAACGTTCAGAAAACGAAGATCATGGCATCCGGTCCCATCACTTCATGGCAAATAGATGGGGAAACAGTGGAAACAGTGTCAGACTTTATTTTTTGGGGCTCCAAAATCACTGCAGATGGTGATTGCAGCCATGAAATTAAAAGACGCTTACTCCTTGGAAGGAAAGTTATGACCAACAGAGACAGCATATTAAAAAGCAGAGACATTACTTTGCCAACAAAGGTCCGTCTAGTCAAGGCTACAGTTTTTCCAGTAGTCATGTATGGATGTGAGAGTTGGACTATAAAGAAAGCTGAATGTCGAAGAATTGATGCTTTTGAACTGTGGTGTTGGAGAAGACTCATGAGAGTCCCTTGGACTGCAAGGAGATCCAACCAGTCCATCCTAAAGGAGATCAGTCCTGGTGTTCATTGGAAGGACTGATGCTGAAGCTGAAACTCCAATACTTTGGTCACCTGATGCAAAGAGCTGACTCACTGGAAAGGCCCTGATGCTGGGAAAGATTGAGGGCAGGACAAGGGGATGACTGAGGATGAGATGGTTGGATGGCATCAGTGATTCAATGGACATGGTTTTGGGTTGACTCCGGGAGTTGGTGATGGACAGGGAGGCCTGGCGTGCTGCGGTTCATGGGGTTACAAAGAGATGGACACCACTGAGTGTCTGAACTGTTTAATGAAATAGTATCACATCTATTAGTGAACCTGTCCTATAGAGTGTGATCAAATCACTCAAACTGGTAATGGGCCAGGTCTTTATCAGGGTGACAAAACAAGTTGTATGGACAGTTTTGTGGTTGCTTATAATAACACGTTTCTTTCTTTTTTTTTTTCTGGAAAGATGTATTGTGCAGAGGAGAAGGGCTCGATCCTCTTGGCTGCCCCTTTCCTCATGGCGACCAGGACGTTGCTCAGCTCCTGTCTCTTCCTTTTGTCGCAGATGTGTGTCCCCACCCTTTACTTGATGAACTTGAGTGCCTACTTGTCCTTGGAGACCTCGAGCAGCTCCATGTCCTGTCGCTCAGAAGGGGTGAAGACCCACGCCTCCCAGATCATGTCCCGTATGAACTTGGTGTGTTCGGTGAGGCTCCCACAGCGGCAGCTGTGCCTCGGCTCGCTCACGTTCTCGGTCATCTTGCGGCCCTTGTTGAGGCCCACAGCCATTTGGTAGCACAGAGCCATGGCTGTTGTTCTTCAGTGGCTGCCGCAGCGGAAGTTGTAATAACGCTTAACAAATATATGTGCTGGGCAGAATTTGATCTAAGACTTACTTTCATTGTATCCTTTTAAACAAGGTTGTGGGGAAATAGCTAGCTATCATCCATGTTAAACTTAGTTTTTTATTGCCAGTAGAATCACTAAGAGCTGTACATGAAATCATTGTCTTGAATCAGCTGGAAATAATTGGATGTATATTTTTAACAGCATGAACATCTTTCCAGTTCCTGTAAAACACCTTAAAACACATGTTCTTCTTTCACCTCTTGGAAGGTCCACAGTGATTATCCAGATTCTTTGTCTTCCTGAAGCCTTTCCAGTCCTCTAGCAGATCCTATCTCCTCTCAGTTCTGATAGTATTAAATTGCATATCACTGCATTTCAAAATTTGTCTTTGTGGTTCACTTCATACCACTTGATAGACTAAGTTTCTTAAAAAAAATTTTTTTTACCTGTTTTACCCTTTCACCTATTTATGTCACCTCCCGCACTCTACTACCACTGGAACCATCAGTTCAGTCTCTATGAGGTCAGATTTTTGGTTTTTAGTTGTTGTTTTGTTAAATTCATGATTTAAGAGAGATCATGCAGTATTTGTCTTTGTCTGGCATATCTCACTTGGCATAATGCCCTCAAGGTCCATCATATTATCACAAATGGCAAGATTTCAATCTTTTTTTTATAACTGGATAATATTCCATTATATATATATGTTTTTTTTTCACCTTATCTTTATCCATACAACTGTTGCTGGACACTTAGGCTGCTTCCATATTTTAGATATTGGAAATAATGCTGCAGTGCATTTGGGGATACATTTATCTGTTTGAGCTAGTGTTTTTATTTTCTTCAGATATATACCCAGATGTGGAATTGCTGTATCATATAGTAGTTCTATTTTTAATTTTTTGAGAAACCTCAATGCTGTTTTTAATAGTGGCTGCACAAATTGTCATTCCCACCAACAGTGCACAAGTGTTCCCTGTTCTCCACATCCTTGCTAATAACACTTGCTATTTTTTGCATTTTTGATAACAGCCTTTCTGACATGTTTGAGATAATAACTTTGTGGTTTTGACTTGCATTTCCCAGATCATTAGTGATGTTGACATTCTTTTTTAAACAATTTTTTAAACTGAAATGTTGATTTATGATGATGCCCTAGTTTGAGGTGTATAGCAAAGTAATACATATGTGTGTGTGTATTTCTTTTTTTTTCCCATTCTCTTCAATTGTAAGTTATTACAGATATTGAGTGTAATTCTCTGTGCTATATAGTAGGTCCCTTTAGGTTATCTATTTTATATATAGTAGTGTGTATATTTTAATCCAAACTTAATTTCTCTCTCCCCTTGCTTTTGGTAACCATAGTTTGTTTTCTAGGTCTGTGAGTCTGTTTTGTAAATAAGTTCATTTTGTGTGATGTTTTACAGCCCACATATAAGTGATATTATATGGTATTTGTTTTTCTGACTTACTCCACTTAGTATAATAATCTCTAGGTCCATGTATGTTGCTGCAAATGACATTATTTCATTCTTTTTTATGACTAATACTCTATCATGTATGTATACCATATATTCCTTATCAATTAATCTGTTCATGGACACTTGTTTCCATGTCTTGACTATTGTAAATAGTGCTGGAATGAATAATGGGACACATGTATCTTTTGGAATTATGGTTTTCTCCGGATATATGCCCAGGAGTGGGATAGCAGATTATATGGTAACTTTCTTTTCTAAATTAATTAATTAAAAAAAAAAATACACACACTGCATGGCATGCAGGATCCCAGTTCCCCAAAAAGGAATCAAACCTGTGCCTGCTGCAGTGGACTGCCAGGGAAGTCCTAGCAGCTGTATTTTTAGTTTTTAAAGGAACTTCCATTTTGTTTTTCGTAGTGGCTGGATCAATTTACATTCCTACTGACAGTGTAGGAGGGTTTCCTTTTCTCCACACCTCTCCAGCATTTATTGCAGATATTTTGATGATGGTCATACTGACCCATGTGAGGTGACAGTTCATTGTAGTTTTGATTTGTACTTCTCTAATAACTAGTGATGTTGAGCAAATTTTCATGTACTTTTTGGCCATTTGTACATCTTTGGAGAAATGTCTATTACATCTTTTGCCCATTTAATGATTGGGTCATTTGGTTTTTGTATATTAAATTGTATGAGCAGTGTGTATTGTATATTTTGGAGATTAATCTCTTATTGGTCACATCATTTGCAAATATTTTCTTCCGAGCTCTACGTTCTCATTTTTTTTTTTAAATTTCTTTTGCTATGTTGTTATTCAGTCACTAAGTCATATCCACCTCTTTGTGACCCCATGGGCTGCAGCACACCAGGCTTCCCTGTCCTTCACCATCTCCCAGAGTTTGCTCGAACTCATGTCTACTGAGTTGCTGATGCTATCCAAGCATCTCATCTTCTGCCATCCCCTTCTCCTCCTGCCTTCAGTGTTTTCCAAGATCAAAGTCTTTCCCAATGATTGGCTCTTTGCATCAGGTGGCCAAAGTATTGGAGCTTCAATTTTAGGATCAGTCCTTCCACTGAATATTCAGGGTTGATTTCTTTTAGGATTGACTGGTTTGATCTCCCTGCACTCCAAGGGACTCTCAAGACTCCTCTCCAGCACCACAATTTGAAAGCATCAGTTCTTTGGCACTCAGCCTTCTTGATGGTCGAACTCTAACATTTGTACAGGACTACTGGAAAAACCATAGCTTTGACTATTCAGACCTTTGTCAGCAAAAGCTTTTAAGCTGAATTAGGTCCCATTTGTTTATTTTTGTTTTTACCTTCATTACTCTGAGCACTGAAGAATTGATGCTTTTGAACTGTGGTGTTGGAGAAGACTCTTGAGAGTCCCTTGGACTGCAAGGAGATCCAACTAGTCCATTCTGAAGGAGATCAGCCCTGGGATTTCTTTGGAAGGAATGATGCTAAAGCTGAAACTCCAGTACTTTGGCCACCTCATGTGAAGAGTTGACTCATTGGAAAAGACTCTGATGCTGAGAGGGATTGGGGGCAGGAGGAGAAGGGGACGACAGAGGATGAGATGGCTGGATGGCATCACTGACTTGATGGAAGTGAGTCTGAGTGAACCCCGGGAGTTGGTGATGGACAGGGAGGCCTGGCGTGCTGCGATTCATGGGGTTGCAAAGAGTTGGACACGACTAAGTGACTGAACTGAACTGAACTGAACTCTGAGAGATGGATCCAAAAAGATATTTCTGTGATTATTTCAAGGAGTAATCTGCCTCTGTTTTTCCTCTAGGAGCTTTATAGTATCTGGTTTTACATTTAGGTCTTTAAACTATTTTGACTTTATTTTTGTGTGTGTGCTACAGTGTCTAATTTCATTTTTTTTTTACATGTAACTGTCCAGTTTTCCCAGCACCAGTTATTGAAGAGACTGTCTTTTCTCCATTGTATATTCCTGCCTCTCTTGTCTTAGACTAAATGGCCATAGGTGTGTGGGTTTATTTCTGGGCTTTCTTTTTTTTTATTTCCCATTCTATTGATCTATATTTCTGTTTTTGCACCAGTACCATACTGTTTTGATTACTATAGCTTTGTAATATGGTCGGAAGCCAGGGAACCTTATTCCTCCAGCTCCATTTTTCTTTCTCAAGATTGCTTTGGCTATTCAGGGTCTTTTGAGTTTTCATACAGATTAAAGGGAAAAAAAATTGTTCTAGTTCTGCCAAAAATGCCATTGATAGTTTGCTAGGCAGTTCATTAAATCTGTGGATTGCCTTTGGTACTATACTAACTTCTAGAATACTGATTATTTCAATCCAAGAACATAGCATATCTTTCCATTGGTTTGTGTCATCTTCAGTATTTTCATCAACAACTTATAGTTTTTGAAGTACAGGTCTTTTGCCTCATTAGGTAGGTTTATTCCTAGGTATTTTATTCTTCTTATGTAGCAGTAAATGTGATTGTTTTCTTAATTAATATTTCTGATCTTTTGTTGCTAATATATAGCAATGCAAGAGATTTTTGAAGTATTGATTCTGTATCCTGCAGCTTTACTGAGTTCATTGATGAGTTCTGGTAGTTTTCTGCTAGCATATTTAGGATTTTCTGTGCATAGTATCATGTCATCTGCAAACAATAGCAGTTTTACTTCCTTTCAAATTTTATTTCTTTTTCATCTCTGATTGGTAGAATTCCAAAACAATGTTTAATGTGGCAAGAGTAGGGGCAACCTTGTCTTGTTCCTGATCTTAGAGGAAATACTTTTATCTTTTCATTATTGAGAATGATGTTATCTATGGATTTGTCATGTATGTTCAGTTCAGTCGCTCAGTCATGTCCGACTCTTTGCGACCCCATGAATCACAGCATGCCAGGCCTCCCTGTCCATCACCAACTCCTGGAGTTCACCCA
>NW_011495030.1:1457913-1467196 GCF_000754665.1 Bison bison bison
TTGAGTTGGTGATGCCATCCAACCATCTCATCCTCTGTTGTCCCTTTCTCCTCCTGCCCTCAATCTTTCCCAGCATCAGAGTCTTTTCAAATGAGTCAGCTCTTCACATCAGGTGGCCAAAATATTGGAGTTTCAGCTTCAACATCAGTCCTTCCATTGAACACCCAGGACTGATCTCCTTTAGGATGGACTGTTTGGATCTCCTTGCAGTCCAAGGGACTGTCAAGAGCCCTCTCCAACACCACAGTTCAAAAGCATCAATTCTTCGGCACTCAGCTTTCTTCACAGTCCAACTCTCACATCCATACATGACTACTGGAAAAACCATAGCCTTGACTAGACGGACCTTTGTTGACAATGTAATGTCTCTGCTTTTTAATATGCTATCTAGGTTGATCATAACTTTCCTTCCAAGAAGTAAGCGTCTTTTAATTTCATGGCTGCAATCACCATCTGCAGTGATTTTGGAGCCCAAAATAAAGCCAGCCACTGTTTCCCCATCTATTTCCCATGAAGTGATGGGACCAGATGCCATGATCTTTGTTTTCTGAATGTTGAGCTTTAAGCCAACTTTTTCACTCTCCACTTTCACTTTCATCAAGAGGCTCTTTAGTTCTTCACTTTCTGCCATAAGGGTGGTGTCATCTGCATAAGTGAGGTTATTGATATTTCTCCTGGCAATCTTCATTCTAGCTTGTGCTTCTTCCAGCCCAGTGTTTCTCATGATGTACTCTGCATGTAAAATAAGCAGGGTGACAATATACAGCCTTGACGAACTCCTTTTCCTATTTGGAACCAGTCTGTTGTTCCATGTCCACTTCTAATTGTTGCTTCCTGATCTGCGTACAGGTTTCTCAAAAGGCAGGTCAGGTGGTCTGGTATTCCCATCTTTTTCAGAATTTTCCATAGTTTATTGTGATCCATACAGTCAAAGGCTTTGGCATAGTCAATAAAGCAGAAATAGATGTTTTTCTGGAACTCTCTTGCTTTTTCTATCATCCAGTAGATGTTGGCAATTTGATCTCTGGTTCCTCTGCCTTTTCTAAAACCTGCTTGAACATCTGGAAGTTCACGGTTCACATATTGCTGAAGCCTGGCTTGGAGAATTTTCAGTATTACTTTACTAGGTGTGAGATGAGTGCAATTGTGCGGTAGTTTGAACATTCTTTGGCATTGCTTTTCTTTGGGATTGGAATGAAAATGGACCTTTTCCAGTCCTGTGGCCACTGCTGAGTGTCCCAAATTTGCTGGCATATTGAGTGCAGCACTTTTACACCATCATCTTTTAGGATTTAAAATAGCTCAACTGGAATTCCGTTCCATCACCTCCAGTAGCTTTGTTCATAGTGATGCTTCCTAAGGCCCACTTGACTTCACATTCCAGGATGTCTGGCTCTAGGTGAGTGATCACACCATCGTGATTATCTGGGTCATGAAGATCTTTTTTGTACAGTTCTTCTTTGTATTCTTGCCACCTCTTCTTAATATCTTTTGCTTCTGTTACGTCCATACTATTTCTGTCCTTTATTGAGCCCATCTTTGCATGAAATGTTCCCTTGGCATCTCCAATTTTCTTGAAGAGATCTCTAGTCTTTTCCACTCTATTGTTTTCCTCCATTTCTTTGTATTGATGACCTTTATTATATTGAGGTAGGTTCCCTGTATTCCCACTTTGTAGAGTTTGTTTTTCTTTTAATCATAAATGGATGCAAGGAGATTCAACCAGTCCATCCTAAAGGAGATCAGTCCTGGTGTTCACTGGAAGGACTGATGTTGAAGCTGAAACTCCAATATTTTGGCCACCTGATGCAAAGAGCTGACTCATTTAAAAAGACCCTGATGCTGGGAAAGATTGAGGGCAGGAGGAGAAGGGGATGACAGAGGATGAGATGGTTGGATGGCATCACTGACTCAATAGACATGAGTTTGAGTAAACTCCAGGAGTTGGTGATGGACAGGGAGGCCTGGCATGCTGCAGTCCATGGGGTCACAAAGAGTCAGACACGACTGAGCAACTGAACTGAAATGGATGTTGAATTTTATCAGAAATTTTTTCTGCATTTCTTGAGATGATCATATAGTTTTTATTCTTTAGTTAATATGGTGATTGATTTTTTGACACTGAAGAATCCTTGCATCCCTGGGATAAATCCCACTTGATCATGATTTAGTCACTAAGTAGTGTCTGACTTTTTATGATCCCATGACTACAGCATGCCAGGCTCCTCTGTTGTCCACTCTCTCCCAGAGTTTGCTCAAACTCATGTCCATTGAGTCAGTGATGCTATCTAACCATTGTATCCTCTGCTGCCCCCTTCTCCTTTTGCCTGCAGTCTTCAACTACCAGGGTCTTTTCCAGTGAGTTGACTTTTCACATCAGGTGGCCAAAGTATTACTGCTTCAACTTCAGTATCAGTGCTTCCAATGAAATGAATATTCAGGATTGAGTGCCTTTAGGATTTATTGGTTTGGTATCCTTGCAGTCCAAGGGACTTTCAAGAGGATTCTTCAACACAATTGGAAAGCATCAGTTCTTGGACGCTCAGCCTTTTTGGTGGTCCGACTCTCACATCCATACATGACTACCAGGAAAATCATAGCTTTGACTATACAGACCTTTGTCAGCAGAGTGATATCTCTGCTTTTAAATACGCTGTCTAGTTTTGTCACAGCTTTCCTTCCAAGGAGCCAGTGTCTTTTAATTTAATGGCTCCAGTCACTGTCCACAGTGATTCTGGAGCCCAAGAAAATCTGTCACTGCTTCCATGTTTTGCCCTTCTCTTTGCCATGAAGTGAGGGAGCAGATACCATGGTCTTAGTCTTTTGAATGTTGAGTTTTAAGCCAGCTTTTTCACTCTCCTTTTTCACTTTTATCAAGAGGCTCTTTAGTTCCTCTTCACTTTTTGCCATCAGTATGGTATCATGTGCATATCTGAGGTTGATGTATCTCTCAGCCATCTTGTTTCCAGCCTGTGATTCATCCAGTCCAGCATTTGTATGTGGTACTCTACATTTAAGTTACATAAGCAGGGTGACAATATACAGCCTTATCTTACTCCTTTCCCAGTTCTGAATCAGTCCATTGTTTCATGTAAGGTTCTAGCTGTTGCTTCTTGACCTGCATACAAGTTTCTCAGAAGACAGGTAAGGTGGTCTGGTATTCCCATCTCGTTCAGAATTTCCCACAGTTTGTTGTAACCACACAGTCAAAGGCTTTCACACAGTCAATGAAGCAGAAGTAGATATTTTTCTGGAATTCCTTGCTTCTTCTATGATCCACTGGATGTTGGCAATTTGATCTCTGGTTCCTCTACCTTTTTTAAACCCAGATTATACATTTGGAAGTTCTCAGTTCACATACCCTTGAAGCCTAGCTGGAAGGATTTTGAGCCTAACCTAGCATGTGAAATGACTGCAATTGTGTGGTAGTTTTAACATTGTTTGCCATTGCCCTTCTTTGAGATTAGAATGAAAACTGACCTTTTCCGGTTCTGTGGCCACTGCTGTATTTTCTAAATTTGCTGACAAACTGAGTGCAGCACTTTAACAGCATCATTTTTTAGGATTTTAAATTGCTCAACTGGAATTTCATCACATTCATAAGCCTTGTTTGTAGTAAAGCTTCCTTAGGCCCACTTGACTTCAGATTCCAGGATGTCTGGCTCTAGGTGAGTGACCACACCATCATGGTTATCTGGATCATTAAGACCTTTCTTGTATAGTTCTGTGTAGTCTTGCCATGTCTTAATCTTTTCTGCTTCTGTTATGTCCTTACCTTTTTTTGTCCTTTATCATGCCCTTCCTTGCATGAAATAGTTCTTTGATATTTCCAATCTTTGACGAGATCTCTAGTCTTTCCCATTCTATTGTTTTCCTGAATTTCTTTGCATTGTTTATTTAAGAAGACCTTTTTACCTCTCCTTGCTATTCTCTGAAACACTTCATTCAGTTAGTTATATCTTTCCCTTTTTCTCTTGCCTTTCACTTCTCTTCTTTCCTCTGCTATTTTTAAAGCCTCTTCAAGACAACCACTTTGCCTTCTTGCATATCTTTCTCTTTGGAATGGTTTTGGTCACTGACTTCTGTACAATGTTCCAAACCTCTGTCCATAGTTCTTCAGGCAATCTATCAGATCTAATCCCTTGAATCTGTTCATCACCTCCACTGTATAATCATAAGGGATTTGATTCAGGTCATACCTGAATGGCCTAGTGGTTTTCCCTGCTTGCTTTGATTTAAGCCTGAGTTTTACAATAAGGAGCTCATGATCTGAGCCACAGTCAGCTCCAGGTCTTGTTTTTGCTAACTATGTAGAGCTTCTCCATCTTTGGCTGCAAAAATAATATTCAATCTGATTTTGGTATTGACCATCTGGTGATGTCCACGTGTTGAGTTGTTGCTTGTATTGTTGGGAAAGAGTGTTTGCTATGACCAGTGTGTTCTCTTGGCAAAACTCTTCTTAGGTTTGCCCTGCTTCATTTTGTACTCCAAGGCCAAATTTTCCTGTTATTCTGTGTATCTCTTGACATCCTACTTTTGCTTTCAAATCCCCTATGATGAAAAGGACATTTTTGGAGGGGTGTTAGTTCTAGAAGGTGTTCTAGAAAGTGCTGTAGGTCTTCATAGAACTGGTCAACTTCAGCTTCTTCAGGATCAGTGGTTAGGGCACTGGATTGGGGTTGGATTACCATGATATTGAATGGTTTGCCTTGGAAATGAACTGAGATCATTCTGTCATTTTTGAGATTGCACCCAGTTACTGCATTTTGTACTCTTTTGTTGACTGTAAGGGCTACTCCATTCCTTCTAAAGGATTCTTGCCTACAGTAGTAGATGTAATAGTCATCTGAATTAAAATTTTCCATTCCTGTCCACTTTAGTTCACTGATTTCAAAGTGATGATACTTTCAATGCCATCTCTTGCTTGACCACATCCAATTTCTCTTGATTGATGGACCTAACATTCCAGGTCCTAATATTGTTCTTTAAAGCACTGGACTTTACTTTCACCAACAGACCCATCCACAGTGGAGCCTCATTTCCACTTTGGCCCAGTTCCTTCATTTTTTCTGGCTCTATTGGTAATTGTCCTCCACACTTCTCCAATAGCATATTGGACACCTTCTGACCTCGGGGGCTCATCTTCTGGTGTCATGTCTTTTTGCCTTTTCATACTGTCCAAGGGGTTCTTCAATTAAGAATACTGGAGTAGTTTGCCATTCCCTCCTCCAGTGGACCACATTTTGTCAGAACTCTTCACTGTGACTCATCTGTCTTTGGGTGGTCTTGCACTGCATGACTCATAGCTTCATTGAGGTATGCAAGCCCCTTCACCCCGTGAAGGCTGTGTCCTTCTAATGTATTGTTGAATATGGTTTGCTTGTCCTTTGTTGAGAATTTTTGTATCTATATTCAGAAGTGGTATTGGCCTGTAATTTTCTTTTTGTTGTATCTTTGTCCAGTTTTGGTGGCCTCATTGAATGAGTTTTGGAGTATTCCTTCCTCTGTAATTTTGGGCAATAGTTTCAGAGGATAGGTGTTACATCTTCTCTATATTTTTGATGTAATTCACCTGTGAAGACATCTGCTCTTGGACATTGTTGGGGGTTTTTAATCACAGTTTCAATTTCAGTACTTGTGATTGGTCTGTTTATATTTTCTATTCATTACTGGTTCAGTCTTGGGAGATTGTACCCTTCTAAGAATTTTTCCATTTCTGCTAGGTTGCCTTTTTATTGGCCTATAGTTGCTTTTATTGTTGTTCAGTTGCTAAGTCATGTCTGACTCTTTGTGACCCCATGAACTGCAGAACACTAGTGTGCCCTGTCTTTCACAATCTCCCTGAGTTTGTTGAAACTCATGTCCATTGAGTCAGTCATGCCATCCAACTGTCTCGTCCTCTGTCGTCCCCTTCTCTTCTTGCCCTCAATCCTCCCCAGCATCAGTCTTTTATGGTGCGTTGGCTCTTTGTATAAGGTGGCCAAGGATTTGGAGCTTCAGCTTTAGCATCAGTCTTTCCAATGAATAGTCAGGGTTGATTTCCTTTAGGGGTGACTAGTTTGAACTTGGTAGTCCAGAGGACTCTCAAGAGTCTTCTCCAGCACCACAGTCGGAAAGTATTAATTCTTCAGCGCTCAGCTTTCTTTATGGTCCACCTCTCATGTCCATATGTGACTACCTGAAAAATCATAGTTTTGACTATACAAACCTTTGTTGGCTAAGTGATATCTCAACTTTTTAATACACTGTCTAGGTGTGTCACAACTTTTCTTCCAAGGAGCAAAAGTCTGCAGTGATTTTGGAGCCCAAGAAAATAAAATCTGTCACTGTTTCCACTTTCCCCCCATCTATTTGTCATGAAGTGATGGGATTGGATGCCATGATCTTTGTTTTTGGAATGTTGAGTGTTTTTTATTTTGAAACAAATATGAATATTTTTAATGATAAAAGATAAAATTCACAAAGAAGATAGACATCATAAAGCATTAGACACCTAACAACAAAGAAACAGATACAGAAAGCAAAAATTGGAAGAAATAGAAAAGAAAAAAATACATAATCATATTGAGACATATTAACATTTCTCTGAGAATATATTTCTCTGAGTACAGAAAAAATAACAGTATCTTGAATGATGCCATTAATAATTTAAATATTTATATTTAATTAATTTATATTAATCTTATATTTCACACAAACATATTTAAAATTTTTCTCATATGTTGTTATTAGATGTCCATAGGATATTTAGAAAAACTGGCAAAAAGATAAGTAATACTAAATTTCAAAAAGTAGAATTCTTTGTGTGTGATTCAGTTATATCTAATACATATAATACTTTTGAAATTATTTTCCATAATAGATTATTACAAGATATTGACTATAATTCCCTGTTTTAGACAGTAAACTTTTGTTGTTTGTTGCATATCTATTTCTCTTAAATTAGAAATCTAGCATTCTATTCATACCAAGTCAAAAAGTAGAATCAAAATGTCATAAATTTTTTAGTTAGGCAAAAATTCATATTTGTTCTATATATATTACACATATTATTTATATATATGTATAGAAAATCTTCTCTAGTATGCTTAATAAAGGCTTGAGAAAGAACATAAAAAAAAGAGATGGAGATATTGGAAAACATAAGCTAAATGAAATGGGAGCATTGAATATGAAATAGAAAAAGTGAAAGTAGATAAAAGCAAAAGATCTTCATATAGTCCAATTGTTTTTAAACATGGCTGCTGATTAGAAACGTATCTGGCATTGTGGCAGAAAAGAAAAAAGCAATATCTGGGCATTTGTAGAATTCAGAAAATTCCAAGATAATCCTGCTATCTGGATTTTGAAAAGTGATTACAGGTTTTTCTATTAAATGGTAGTTTTGGTGACATAGAATTCTATTATTTTTCTGTTGTCCAATCATGATACAATGGTACTGAGTAATAGTTACATAATCACAATAGTAAAAGATGTTTATCAGTTTTCACAATTTATAGCCAGACAAAAAATTAAAGATAATTAACCATTGCAACCCATAATGGGAGCATGAGTAACCTAACAATATAAAATAATTACATAGAATCTGGGGGGTCAAGCAGAGTGATGTGGTAAGTGAAAGTCATACATGCACATGTTCTCATCTGCTCAGCCAGTCTGTCTTTTGGTTGGTGCATTTAACCCATTTACATTTAACGTAATTATCCACGTGTGATCCTATTACCATCTTAATTGTTTGGGGTTTATTTTCTGTCAGTTTAGTTCAGTCGTGTCCGACTCTTTGCAACCCCGTGAATCACAGCACACCAGGCCTCCCTGTCCATCACCAACTCCCGGAGTTCACTCAAACTCATGTCCATCGAGTCGGTGATGCCATCCAGCCATCTTGTCCTCTGTCGTCCCCTTCTACTCCTGTCCCCAATCCCTCCCAGCATCAGGGTGTTTTCCAGTGAGTCAGCTCTTCATGTCAGGTGGCCAAAGTATTGGAGTTTTAGCTTCAACATCAGTCCTTCTAATGAACACCCAGGACTGATCTCCTTTAGGATGGACTGGTTGGATCTCAAGGGACTCTCAAGAGTCTTCTCCAACACCACAGTTCAAAAGCATCAATTCTTCGGCGCTCAGCTTTCTTCACAGTCCAACTCTCACATCCATACATGACCATTGGAAAAACCATAGCCTTGACTAGACGGACCTTTGTTGGCAAAATAATGTCTCTGCTTTTGAATATGCTATCTAGGTTGGTCATAACTTTCCTTCCAAGGAGTAAGCATCTTTTAATTTCATGGCTGCAATCACCATCTGCAGTGATTTTGGAGCCCCAGAAAATAAAGTCTCACACTGTTTCCACTGTTTCCCCATCTATTTGCCATGAAGTGATGGGACCGGATGCCATGATCTTCGTTTTCTGAATGTTGAGCTTTAAGCCAACTTTTTCACTCTCCACTTTCACTTTCATCAAGAGGCTTTTTAGTTCCTCTTCACTTTCTGCCATAAGGGTGGTGTCATCTGCATCTCTGAGGTTATTTATATTTCTCCCGGCAATCTTCATTCTAGCTTGTGCTTCTTCCAGCCCAGTGTTTCTCATGATGTACTCTGCATATAAGTTAAATAAGCACAGTGGCAATATACAGCCTTGACGTACTCCTTTTCCTGTTTGGAACCAGTCTGTTATTCCATGTCCAGTTCTAACTGTTGCTGCCTGACCTGCATACAGGTTTCTCAAGAGGCAGGTCAGGTGGTCTGGTATTCCCATCTCTTTCAGAATTTTCCACATTTTATTGTGATCCACACAGTCAGAGGTCTTTTCTTTCTCTTGTTTCTTGCCTAGAGATGTTCCTTTAGGATTTGTTGTAAAATTGGTTTGGTGGTGCTGAATTCTCTTAATTTTTGCTTGTCTGGAAAGCTTTATTTCTCCATTAAATTTGAAGGAGATTTTTCTGGGTAAAGTATTCTCAGTTGTAGGTTCTTCCCTTTCATTACTTTAAATATATCATGTCATTCCCTTGGAGAAGGCGATGGCACCCCACTCCAGTACTCTTGCCTGGAGAATCACTTGGACAGAGGAGCCTGGTAGGCTGCAGTCCATGGTGTCGCTGAGTTGGATACGACTGAGCGACTTCACTTTCACTTTCATGCATTGAAGAAGGAAATGGCAACCCACTCCAGTGTTCTTGCCTGGAGAATCCCAGGGACGGGGGAGCCATGGGGTCGCACAGAGTCGGACATGACTGAAGTGACTTAGCAGCAGCAGCAGCAGCAGCAGCCATTCCCTTCTGGCCTG
>NW_011495030.1:1467296-1477127 GCF_000754665.1 Bison bison bison
GCCATTCCCTTCTGGCTTGTAAAGTTTCTGTTGAGAAATCAGCTGATAGCCTGATGGGAGTTCTCTTTTATGTTATTTGTCGTTTTTGCCTTGTTGCTTTTAATATTTTATCTCTTTAATTCTTGTCAGCTTAATTTTTTCTTTAATTTTTGTCAGTTTGATTACTATGTGTCTTGGTGTGTTCCTCCTTGGGTTTATCCTGCCTGGGACTCTGCTTCCTGGACTTGGTTAATTACTTCCTTTTCCATGTTAGGGAAGTTTTCAGCTAGTATGTCTTCAAATATTTTCTCAGGTCCCCTTTCTCTCTCTCTCGTCTCATGCTGGGACCCCTGTAATATGAAAGTTCGTGCATTTATTGTTGTCCCAGGGGTCTTTTAGGCTGTTTTCATTTCTTTTCATTCTTTTTCCTATGTTCTGTTCTGTGCAGTGATTTCTACCATTCTGTCCTCCAAGTCATTTATCCATTGTTCTGCCTCAGTTATTCTGCTATTGATTCCTTCTAGTGATTCATCTCTGTTTGTTCTTTGGTTCTTCTAGGTCTTTGGTAAACATTTCTTGCATCTTCTCAATCTTTGTCTCCATTCTTTTTCTGAGATCCTGAATCATCTTCACTGTCATTCTGAATTCTTTTTCTGAAAGGTTGCCTGTCTCTAATTATTTCTCTGGGGTTTTATCTTGTCCCTTCAACTGGGACATAACTTTCTACTTTTCATGCTGATTAACTTTCTGTAATGTGATTTTGTTTTAGTCACTGTGGGGTTGCGGTTCTTCTTGCTTCTTCTGACATCTGATGGAGGAGGCTAAGAGGCTTGTGTGGATTTCCCTGGTAGCTAAGCTGGTAAAGAATCCACCTGCAATGCAGGAGACCCTGATTCGATTCCCAGGTCAGGAAGATCCCCTGGAGAAGGGATAGGCTACCCACTCCAGTATTCTTGGGCTTCCCTGGTGGCTGAGACAGTAAAGAATCCACCTGCAATGTGGGAGACTTGGGTTTGATCCCATTGGGAAAATCCTCTTAAGAAGGGAAAAGTTACCCACTCCAGTATTCTGGCCTGGAGAATTCCATGGCCTGCATAGTCCATGGGGTAGCAAAGAGTTGGACACAACTGAGTGACTTAAAATATAATGTAAGAGGCTTGTGTAAGCTTCCTGATGGAAGGGAATGGTGATGGGAAACACTGGGTCTTGCTCTGGTGGGCAGGGCCTTGCTCAGTAAAGCTTTAATCCAGTTATCTGCAGATGAGTGGGGTTGTGCTTTCTCCCTGGTAGTTTTTGGCCTGAGGCGATCCAGCCCTCTGGTCTTTGGGGGCTATGGTTGGGTTAGTGGAGACTTCCAAGAGGGTTTACAGCAAAGGGGACCTTCCTAGACTGCTGTTGCCAGTCCCCCCATCCCTGTGGTGAGCCGCTGCTGACCCAAGCCTCCACAGGGACCCTCCAACACTAGTAAACTTTGGTTCAGTCCCTTGTGGAGTCACTGCTCCTTTCCTCTGAGCCTTGGTGTACACAAGGTTTTGTTTGTGCCCTCCAAGCCTGGAGTCTCTGTTTCTCCCAGTCCTGTGGAAGTCTTGTAATCAAATCCCGCTGGCCTTCAAGGTCAGATTCACCGTCCCTTTGTTGTGTTCCCAGGCTGAGAAGCCTGACGTGGGGTTCTGAACCTTCACAACAGTGGGAGAACTTCTTTGGTATTATTGTTCTCCATTTTGGTATTATTTATTCTACATCTGGTGGGTATTGGATTTGATTTTATCGTGATTGTGCCCCTCCTACTGTCTTGCTGTGGCTTCTACTTTGTCTTTGGACACGAGGTATCTTTTTTTCATCGGTTCCAGTGTCATCCTGTCGATGATTATTCAACAGCTAGTTGTGATTTTGGTGCTCTTGCAGGAGAAAATGAGCCCACGTCCTTTTACTCTGCCATCTCTGAAGGTTGAATTTTAAGTCAGCTTTTTCACTCTCCTCTTTCCCCTTCATCAAGAGACTCTTTAATTCCTCTTTGTTTTCTGCCATTAGAGTGGTATCGTCTGCATATCTGAGATTATTAATATTTCTCCCAGCAATCTTGATTCCAGCTTGTGCTTCCTCTAGCCTGGCATTTTGCATGATGTCTTCTGCATATAAGTGAAATAAACAGGGTGACACTATATAGCCTTGATGTACTCTTTCCCCAGTTTTGAACCAGTCTCTTATTCCATGTCTGGTTCTAACTGTTGCTTCTTGACCTACATACAGGTTTCTCAGTGGGCAGGCAAGGTGGTCTAGTATTCCCAGCTCTTTCAGAATTTTCCACAGTTTGTTGTGATGCACACAGTCAAACGTTTTAATGTAGTCAATGAGGCAGAGTAGATGTTTTTCTGGAATTCCCTTTTTCTATGATCCAGCAGATGTTGGCAATTTGATCTCTGGTTTCTCTGTCTTTTCTAAATGCTATTTGTACATCTGGAAATTCTTGATTCATGTACTGCTAAATCCTAGCTTTTAAAGGATTTTGAGTAATACCTTGCTAGCATCTGAAATAAGTGCAATTGTGTGGTAGTTTGAACATTCTTTGGCATTGCTCTTCTTTGGGATTAGAATGAAAACTGACCTTTTCCAGTCCAGTGGCCACTGCTGGGTTTTCCAAATTTGCTTGCATAATGAGTGCAGCACTTTCACAACATCATCTTTTAGGATTAGAAATAGCTCAGCTGGAATTCCATCACCTCTGCTAGCTTTGTTTGTACTAATGCTTCCTAAGGCCCACTCAACTCACATTCCAGGATGTCTGGCTCTTGGTGAGTGACCACACCATCATCATTATCCTGGTCATTAAGATCTTTTTTGTGTAATTCTTCTATTCTTGCCACTTCTTCTTAATGTCTTCTGTGTCTGTTAGTTCCTTACCATTTGTGTCCTTTATTGTGCTCATCTTTGCATGAAATGTTCCCTTGGTATCTATCTAATTTTCTTGAAGAGATCTCTGGTCTTTCCCATTGTATTGTTTTCCTCTATTTCTTTGGATTGTCCACTTAAGGCTTTCTTATCTCTCCTTACTGTTCTTTGGAACTCTGCATTCAGTTGGGTATATCTTTTTCTTTCTCCTTTGCCTCTTGCTTCTCTTTTCTCAGGTATTTGTAAGGCTTCCTCAGACATTTTCCTTCTTTCATTTCTTTTTCTTGGGGACGGTTTCCATCACCACCTCCTGTAGAATGATATGAATCTCTGTCCATAGTTCTTCAGGCACTCTGTCTACCAGTTCTTCAGGCACTGTCTACCAGATATAGTCCCTTAAATCTATTCGTCACCTCCACTATATAATCATAAGGGATTTGATTTAGGTCATATCTGAATGGCCTAGTGGTTTTTCCCTACTTTCTTCAATTTAAGCCCGAAGTTTGCAGTAAGGAGCTGATGATCTGAGCCAGTCAGCTCCAAGTCTTGTTTTTGCTGATTATAGAGCTTCTCCATCATAATCCATCTGATTTCAGTATTGACCATCTGGTGATGTCCACATGAAGAGTTATCTCTTGTATTGTTGGAAAAGAGTGTTTGCTATCACCAGTGCATTCTCTTGGCAAAACTGTGTTAATTTTTTCCCTGTGTCATCTTGCACTCCACAGCCAAACTTGCCTGTTACTCCACGTATCTCTTGACTTCCTCCTTTTGCATTCCAGTCCCCTATGTTGAAAAGGACATCTTTTTTTCGTGTTAGTTCTAGGAGGTCTTTTACGTCTTCAGAGAATCATTCAACTCCAGCTTCTTCAGCATTAGTTGTTGGGGCATAGATTTGGATAACCATAGTGTTGAATGGTTTGCCTTAGAAACAAACCAAGATCATTCTGTCGTTTTTGAAACTGCACCTAAGTACTGCATTTTGGACTCTTTTGTTGACTGTGAGGGCTACTCCATTCCTTCTAAGGGATTCTTGCCCACAGTAGTAGATATAATGGTCATCTAAATTAAATTTGCTCATTCCCATCCATTTTAGTTCACTGATTCCTAAAACACTGATGTTCAGTCTTGCTATCTCTTGCTTGATCACATCCAATTCCCTTGATTGATGGACCTAACATTCCAGGTTCCTATGCAATACTGTTTTTTACAGCATCGGAGTTTACTTTCACCACCAGACACATCCACAACTGGGCATCGTTTCTGCTTTGGTGCAACCTCTTCATTCTTTCTAAAGCTGTTTCTCCGCTCTTCCCCAGTAGCATATTGGACACCTACCAACCTAGGGAGCTCATCTGTCAGTGTCTTTTTGCCTTTTCATATTGTTCATGGGGTTCTCAAGGCAAGAATACTGGTTTGCCATTCTCTTCTCCAGTGGACCGTATCTTGTCAAGCCCTGACTAGCAGGGATATCCGCTTCAGCTGGATGACATGTCTGGTGCCCTAGTTGTCCCACTGCTGGTCCTCATTAAGTGTGTACACCTTCACCAGCCATTCATTGGATGTTGGTCATTGTGCTGTCCTGGTGCTGAGGCAGAAGCCCTGCAGGGGTCATTGGGAAGGGGGTTCAGGTAAGGCTGGAGCTGATGGCGGATGATGCTCAGGAGCAGAGGGTGCCCCAGCTTTTCCACTGCCGTTGGTCACCCTGGGGCCAATCTGCTTGCCCAGGAGCAGAGGGCAGGCAGCCTGTGGTTATCCAGGTTGTTAAGAACTTCTTTGTACAGTTCTTCTGTTGTATTCTTGCCACCTCCTGTTTATCTCTTCTGCTTCTGTTAGGTCCTTGCTGTTTTTTCCTTTATTGTGCCCATCTTTTCATGAAATGTTCCCTGGGTATCGCTAGTGTTGTTGAAGAGATCTCTAGTTTTTCCCATTCTGTTGTTTTCCTCTATTTCTTTACATTGTTCACTTAAGAAGGCTTTCTTATCTCTCCTTGCTATTCTTTGGAACTCTGCATTCAGATGGGTATATCTTTCCCTTTCTCCTTTGCCTTTCACTTCTCTTCTTTTCTTGGGTATTTGTAAGGCCTCCTCAGACAACCACTTTGCCTTGTATTTCTTTTCTTGGTCAGCACTTCCTGACTATTATGAACCTCCATCTATAGTTCTTTAGGTACTCTGTCTACCAGATCTAATCCATTGAATCTGTTTGTCACTTCCACTGTATAATCATAAGGGACTTGACTTAGGTCATACCTGAATGGCCTAGTGGTTTTCCCTACTTTCTTCAATTTAAGCCTGAAATTTTCAATAAGGAGCTGATGATCTGAGCCACCCATAGTTAGCTCCAGGTCTTGTTTTTTGCTGACTGTATAGAGCTACTCCATCTTTGGGTGCAAAGAATATAAATAGCCTGATTTTGGTATTGACCATCTGGTGATGTCCATGTGACCATCTGGTGATGTCCATGTGTAGAGTCATCTCTTGCATTGTTGGAAGAGGGTGTTATCTATGACCGGTGTTTTCTCTTAGCAAAACTGTTACCCTTTGCCCTGCTTTACTTTGTACTCCATGGCCAAACTTGCCTGTTAATCCAGGTATCTCTTGACTTACCACTTTTGCACTCCTGTCCCCTATGATGAAAAGGACATCTTTTTTTGGGGCGGGGGGAGGTTCTATTTAGATAGTTGCTTTTAGTAGTCTATTAATGTCTTTTGTATTTCTGTGATGTTGGTAATAACCTTTTTTAATTTCAGAATTTTAATGATTTGGACCCTTTCTGTTTATTCTTGATAAGTCTGGCTAAAACTGTATCTTCTTTGGAAAAATGTCTATTTAGATCCTTCATCCACTTTTAAATAGGCAGACTTATGAGTTCTTTATATACTTTGGGTGTTAATCCTTTATCAGACATATTATTTACAGATAATTTCTCCCATTCAGTAGGTTGCCTTTTCATTTTGTTACTGGTTTCCTTTCCTGTGCAGAAGCTTTTTAGTTTGTTGTCAAATCTGTTTACTTTTGCTTCTGTTGTTTTTACTTTTGGTGTCAAATTAAAAACTGCATAACTAAAACTTATGTCAGGGAGCTTACCACCTATCTTTCTTCTAGTGGTTTCATGTCTTGTGTTTAAGTCTTTAATTCACCTAATTTTTGTGTGCAGTGTAAGTTAGTGGACGTTTCATTCTTTTGCATGTGACTGTCCACTTTTCCGGAGAAGGCAATGGCACCCCACTCCAGAACTCTCGCCTGGAAAATCCCATGGATGGAGGGGCCTGGTGGGCTACAGTCCATGGGGTCGCTGAGAGTCGGACAGGACTGAGCGACTTCACTTTCACTTTTCACTCTTATGCATTGGAGAATGAAATGGCAACCCACTCCAGTGTTCTTGCCTTGAGAATCCTAGGGACAGGGGAGCCTGGTGGGCTGCTGTCTATGGGGTCGCATAGAGTCGGACATGACTGAAGCGACTTAGCAGCAGCAGTCCACTTTTCCAATGTCATTTCTTAAAGAGATTGCCCCTTCCCCGCTGTATATCCTTAACTCCTTTGTCATAAATTAATTGATCACATACATGTAGGTTTATTTCCGGGCTCTCATTTCTGTTCCATTGACCTGTGTAATTGTTTCTATGCTGATACAGTTATATACTATACACACACACACACACACACTAAAATTTTGTAATGTTAAGTGGACCCTTACAACATCGGTTTGCTCTGCATGGATTCACTTATACCTGGAACTTGCACTAAATGCATACTACAATACTACGCAATCACTGGTTCGTTGAATCCTTGGGTATGGTACTGCAAATATGGAGGGCTGGCTGTTAAGTTACACACATAGATAACTGTGTGGAAGGTTGGTCCCCTTAACCCCTCCATTGTTGAAGGGCCACCTGTAGTTTGAAATCAGGGTGTGTGAGGTCTCCAGTTTTCTTAAGATTGCTTTGGCTATTCAGTGTCTCTTTTGGCTCTATATGAATTTTAGAATTGTTGGTTCTATTCCTGTGAAAAATGCCATTGGAATTTTGTTAGGAATTGCACTGAATTAGAAGATTGTTTGGGTAGTTTGGACATTTTAACGAAATCGTCCCATTAGCATAGAGTTATCTTTTTATTCAATTTCTTTCATTAATGTCTTATACTTTTCAATATACAGGCCTTTCACCTCCTTGGTTAATTAATTTCTAAGTATTTTATTCTTTTTTATATAACTGCAAAAAGATTTTGTTCTTTTTTTGATAGTTATTAGTGTATAAAGATGCAAGACATTTTTTGCATTGATCCTGTATCCTGAAACATTACTGAATTCATTTATTGTAAGTTTTTTTGTAGAGTCTTAAGGGCTTTCTGTATCATTTCATGTCATCTATAACTAGTGACAGTTTTAGTTTTTTCTTGCCAATTTGGATGCCTTTTATTCATTTTTCTTGGTTAATTCCTTGTTAGGGCTTTCAGTACTCTGTTGAATATAAGTGGTGAAAGTGGGCATCCTTGTCTTGTTCCTGCTGCTCAGAGGAAAAGCTTTCAGCATTATACTGTTAAATATGATGTTCTGGGATTGTCATATATATGGCCTTTGTTATGTTGAGGTATGTTACTTCTGTCCCCACTTTTGAGTTTTATTATGAATTGATGTTGAAGTCTAGATGTCAGATATTTTCTTGCATCTAATGAGATGATCATATGGTTTATAGTCTTCATTTTGTTAATTCTTGCATCCCTGGAATAAATCCCACTTGATCTTGGTGTATGTATGACCCGCTTATTAATATTGTTGAATTTGGATTGCTAATATTTAGGTGAGGATTTTTATATTTGTGTTCACTAGGGATACTGGCCTGAAGATTTCTTGTGGTGTCTTTGTCTGATTTTGGTATCAGGATAAATGCTGGCCCTGTAGATTGAGTTTGGAAGAGTTTCCTCTTCTTCTTCTTCTTCTTCTTTTTTTTTAATTTTGGAAGAGTTTGAAAAGGTTTGGTGTTAATTCTCCTTAGAATGTTTGGTTGAATTCACCAATGAAGCCACTTAATTCTGAACTTTGTCTGTTGGGGAGTTTCTGATTACCAAATACAGTCTCATTACCAGTTATCAGTCTGTTCAGATTTTCTGTTTTTCACAACTGACTTGATAGGCTGTATGTCTCTAGCAATTTTTCCATTTCTTCTAGATTGTCTAATCTGTTGGTATATGATTATTCATATTGGTCTTTTATGATCCTTTGTATTTCTGTGGTACTATAAAATATCTTCTTTCATTTCTGATTTTATTTGAGTCCTCCCTTTTTTTTCTTGCCTCAGGATGCTGTTTCCTTACCCAGTTTAGGGAAGTTTTGAGCCATTTATCTTCAAATAATTTCTTTGCCCATTTCTGTCTTATTTCTGGGAGCCCTAAAATGTGAATGTTAGCTCTATTTGATAGTTTCCCATAAAACCCTTACCCTATTTTTTCTTTTTTTTTCCCTCTTGCTGCTCTGATTGGGTGAATTTCACTGCCTTGTCTTCAACTTGATGATTAATTCTAATTTAGTCTCCTGCTGAACTTTTCATTTTCATAGTGTACTTTTCATATTCAGTTCAATTATTCTTCAGCTCTGTGACATGTTTGGTACTTTTTCCAACTCTTCATTGAAATTCTTCTCACTGTATTCATTTATTCTACTTCCGTTTGGTGAGCATCTTCATTAATCATTTCTTTGAACATAAATTACTTATCTCCATTTTATTAAGTTTGCCTCTGCCCCGAGCCCTGGAGCTTTTATCTTATTATTTTGTTTATTCCCCTCTCTCTCCATTTCTTGACTCCCTGTGTTGGTTTCTTGCAGTAGATAAAACGACGACCTCTCTCGGTCTAAAAAGAATGGCTTTTTGTGGATGAAACTTGTTCAACCCTGCCCTAGCCTCTTGCTGTCTCTCAAACTTTTGTGATTGTCCAAAACGGCCTATCATATTGTTAAACAGCTCCTAGTAGTTGAGGGTGTGCCTAGGGAGGTTCTCATTACCTAGATTCAGGCTGATTAGAAGTCAGATCCTCAGGCAGCAGCTTTTAAAAGTATGGACATGTATGTAGTCCTGTGGGACTGCAAGCATAAACCTTGTTGGCCACCAGAGTCAGGAAACTTGAAGGTGTGCCTGGGTGGCAATCAAAAAAGTTGTGCCTCCAGACCCATGTGTAAGCTCTTTTCTGGGAAATACCAGCAATCTGGAGCAAGGCAGGAGTGCCAGGATGCCATCTGTAGCCTATATGCCCTGATGAATAACTTTGGAAGCCACAAAGTGTATGCCACTCTTGAAGCCTGCTTCTCAGGTCGTAACTCCAGGACAGATAGAAGCTACATCACAGAAAGACTAGGGTGAGGGGTTACTTCAATCTGCTCTCTGTGGCCATGCTCTGCCAAGAACCATCTCTGTGATGATCACAGTCCTGTGGGACCCAGGAATGTAAGGCCCCCTGACCATCACAGCCAGGCAATCAAGGGGCATCCCCTGCTAGGCAGAAGCTGCAGAGTAAGGACTGGATGGGAAAACCAGGATACCAAACATGTGTAAAGCTCCCCTCTGGGAAGCACTGGCACTCTGGAGCATGGCAAAGGGAGAGCCTGAAGATAGTACCCCTCTCCCAGACTTCTGCAAAGTATTCAGACAGCCCCAGATGAGTGATTAATTGGAAGCCTGTCCCTCAGCCTGCAGACATGATTTTTAATAGGCCCACACTCTTCACAAAGACTGAGCTCCAGGGTCCAGTGCCTCTTGCTGTGCCCTGGAGATGGTAGCTATTTAAGAACTTTTTCTCCATTCACTACTGTTCCATGGGACCCGTTGGCATAAGCCCCATGTTTACCAGAACCAGGGAGTATAGAGGTGCCCACTGGCAGCAGCCACAAAAATCAGAACACAGATTTTTCTGGTGACACTGATTGTTATAGTCCCAAGGGCCCAGGGACACAAGCTGCCCTGGCCTCC
>NW_011495030.1:1477227-1488301 GCF_000754665.1 Bison bison bison
GTGTGCTCTTCCGATCTGTTTTGCTGGCTACTGTCCAGAGGTGTCCTCGGGGCAGTAGCCAGCAAAACCAGGGCATCAGATGTGAACCCTCTTGTCCAGGAGATACTTGTGCTCTGGGGCATGGGCATGAAAACCACTTGCCCATCTCTGTCCCCGCCAACTAACTCCTACATGTGTATGTCAGAGTAGATGCCTTTTCTCGGGCAGACTGATGCTTCAGTTTAAGCCGGTGAGCCTCCTTCAATTTATGTCTGGGTGTGATCTGTTGCTTCTGAGCTGGGGCCTGGTTAAGTGAGTCTGAGCAGACTAGCCTCTGAAGAATCACTTCTCAGATCACTAGTTTGGGTCTTAGGACACAAGCCTCACTAGTTATCAAAATCAGATGGGGGCTTCTCTTCCAGGTGCAGGTCTTAAAAGTTGGAGTGCCTGATGTGGGGTTCAAACTCCTCACTTCTCATCAAGAAGCTCTGGGCTTTCAGTTCTCTTCCAATTTGGGACCCACTGGGGGTGGGGGTTATGGTGAGTTTGTTCCAGCCTCTCCTACCTGCTTGCTTGATGTGTGGCCGTCACTCAGCCAGTGATGAGGAATTTTCTATTATATAACTGTAGACACAGTATGTCTGTGGCAAAAGGTAAGTTCAGGATCTTCAGGATGGGGTTTGACATCTTGAACTGGAATCACCACCCTGAATTAAGTTTCTTGACAGTGGAATCATATGCAGGCTGTATTTTTTATTCTTCAAAATATACATTGTGTTTTGCCAGTGATATATATTAGTGGCTTAGGGATGATACTTTAGATGAGGGCAGCGTGGGGGGAGATACATAGAAGTCCTGAAGGCTGACAACTGGATTTTTATGAGTGTGATGAAAGCCTACCAAGTCTTTCCTCTGAAAACACTGTCAGCAAACCACAGGGTGACTCTCTGGATCATGGCAGAGATGCCTCCTTGTCTCCACTATTCACCCTCTCCCTCTTGAGTAACACAGTGGCTGAAATTTAACTAAGTACACAGCCATATAGGTAAAGATACCATATTCAAGGCTCTCTTGCAGGCCATCTAAGGTTTCAACCTAAAAATATTTATACTTACCTTGTAACTGGTTTCTTTAGATGATTTAAATACTTTTTTCTGGTGTTTATGGCTTTATTTAGACTAAGATCGCCTTGCAGCAAGACAAGGGACTAAATTTTCTATCTTTTTGAACATAGATATACTGCCAAACAGTATTCTGTAAATGGTAGGCATTCAATAGACTTTTTAGCAAATGTGAAAACCAAAATGACTCTTACAAAGATTCAAAGTATATAAAAAACAGTGCTCATTTAAAAAGACATACACTAAAAGAACATGAAAATATGCATTTATTACCAACAAAGTAGCATTTCCCACAAAGAGTTTGTTTCCAGTTACACCTGCAGATACATAGTAGCAGGACAAAATTACACTCTTTTTTTTTCGGTGGTGCTGCACAGCTTGCAGGATCTTAGTTCCCCGACCAGGGACTGAACCTGGGCCCTTGGCAGTGAAAGCGTGAAGTCCTAACCACTGGACCACCAGGAATTCCCCCAAATTACATTGTTTTAGATACTAAAGATTCATACTCCAAAGAAAATAAACACATTTCCAAAAGACAATTACAAAGCAGCAAATCTTTTAATGCTAAAATCCTTAGGCAAATCAGTTAAGATTTTGTCATTACAAATAATTGCTTGTCACCTTTTAGGGTTTTAAATATTTTATTCATCAAATAAGACTATTATATGAAGTTTTTACAATTTGTAATTAAATCAACTTTTTCAGAAAATATGTGACATTTCAGGTGGCTGAGTTATTCTGCAGGACTTACTATTTTATTAATGTTAAAATACATAATTTATTCGCAGCTCAACTTTCAGTGTAAAACCAAGTATTTGTCCACCAGAGATACAAATGCTTATAAACAAGGTTTGGAATAATTATTGGCATATGCAAACTGAAATAATCTTCAAACTTTTTTCACACTGATGATCAGTTTTTAGAAATAAGATGACTGGCACTTAAACAATAAATGAACTACACCAAGCACATGTTAGTAAAGGTACTTTGATGGAAAACAAAGTATTTAACAACAAAACATTTGGTAAAACATTCATTTACTAACATGTTCCCAACATTTTCAATGTTTACATGAGTTGTTTGCACTAGTAAACATGTTATTTCAAACTATTTTCATAGTACATGCATTAGACTTAGTTTAAGAGGGGAAGGTTCTTTTAAAATTTTTATAAAGAAAAAAATAGCTTTTTAAAGAGAAAATGTCCAAATAAGAGGATGAAGACTTTTATTTTTTGACTTAACAAGATTTCAGTAGCTATTTAAGAACATACAAAACCCAAACTGAATGCAATTCTTCAATGTAGTCAAGCTACCAAGTCAAAAAAATAATTGTAATTACCTCTACAGATCCAATCCACTGTTTAAAGACATGTCCTTGATCCAGTTCTTTATTTTTACAAGATTTTAAAGAATAGACTGTTTTCGCACTGTTAATTAGTATAACTCAGAGATAAACAAATGATTTTCTAATCTGATTCTTCCATGCTGTAAGAACAGTTTAGATTTTCTAAGATACTGGGGTAGGATCAACACTGTAAATTAAAAGGACCTACACAAGCTTAAGGCCTAAAAATATTATGGTTTTAAACAAATCAATGCTTTTGCTCACTCTACATAACACTGAGAAATTTCAAATATAAACTGTAGAAACCAGTATAAGAAATGTTAAGAAAAATTTTACTAAAAATAATTATAAAAATGCTTTAGAAATTTAAGATGTAAAAATTGACTAAATTAAAAAAAGAAAACAAAAACGATTAAGCCCGAAAAGACCCACCCACATTTTATAGGGTTATTCTTTAAAAATTCTTGCCACTTTATTCTCTGTCAATCTTTTGGTTGCATTTTGCATCATCTAGTGGCCAACTTGTGGCATTTCAAAGAAGTCCTGCTCCCAGTACTTTCCCCTCCTTTGAGATACCAATACAACTACAGTATCAAGTTTCATGAAACTTTTTTTAAAAGGTTCCTAAAATCCCATTTCCTAGTGGAGATAAGGTAATCTTTTTAATCAGAAGAAACGAATAGATTTGTCATAAATTATTACTATACATTAGACATTTCCATATCAAATTTTAAAAATTAAATATAACACTGAGAGAAACTCGGACTTAAGCTATAGAGTCATCTTTAGACTCTAAGAGTAGTTAAAATTACTTTGCAAGTAAAGCTCAGGGTTCCCATGTCAACGAAACTTCTTGCAACCAATAATCCCTTCCACTGTAGTTCTGATTTGAGGAGCCAATACTGTAAAAGTGGGGACCCAGTCACTTATGGTCAGAGTGCTAAGGACACAAGATTTAAATTTTACTACCAGATGATGTTCCACAGAAAGAAGTTATTATGGTCTCTCTTCATCAACCTAATAGCAGGTTTCAAAAATAACTGATCCTTTAGTCTTAATGAATCTAAATTTTATTCAGTTGAGCCACACTTACATATAGGATTTAACAGAAAAGTCTCAAAGTTCTTGCCCTTCACTTTCATTGAGAAGGCTGAGTGAATGTAATACGGCGCCGCCGCCTTTGGAAAGCCTTTAAATTCCATCTGTTTGGTTCCAGCATATGAGGACCATTGTAGACAAACAATACTGTCATCTTTTCAGAATAAGGAAGATTTTGAAGGAGCTGTGAAGTGTTAAAACAAACTGTCATAGAATGCTATATATTAAGCACAACTTTCTGAACTTGCACGTGTGGAGTCAAATACATTTTATTTGTAAAATTAATGAAACTCTTAATGAAGTTCTCAACTCAACATACACTCTGCCAGATAGCGATTTTTACTTGAATTACCACATCTGAAACCTGGCCTAAGAACTCGTCAACATATCTTGGGAGCCCTCTATATTCACAGGCCAATGGGATCACACTGCTTCCTAGGTTGACCCTGGAAAAGTATATCCTCCAGAACTTTCCTAGGATAATTTCACTCTTTTATCCACAAAACACCTTTCAAGCAACTTCTATAGTCAGGTACTGTAATAGATTGGTAGCCTGAAAAGTCTATTAACAGGGTGGTTGGATTTACAGGCCAACAACAATAGGGTATTAACAGATCTAGCTACTCCACAGAGTATCTGCTAGAAGAAGAGATTATACTATTTGATAAAAACTGAATTTCAGATAGGATCTCCAATGAAATTTCTTAAAAAAAATCTGATTACATTAATAAAAACATCTTTGATTGCTATACAGCAGTTTCATAATTGACCCATAGCACAAGAGGTAACAAAAGAAAATTTCCCATTGTAATGGTTCTGTAAAGGTAAGTCTGTTTTTTATGTGAATAGAAGATTTTGAGGATACTTAGGATTTCCTCTGGGCCAGGACAGAGCAAACAGGCCTTTCTGAGGAAATGAGGAGGACCAGTGCTTTCTGTCATTTTTCAGTGCTAAGAGAGGAAGTTCCCTAGAGGAAGAATAAATGCCAAAAAAGCAGAGGAACTCTCAGCTCTAGAACATAATGCTATGCCTGCTACTTCCTTCCTCTAGTGATAAGCTTTCTGATTAAGTATGTTATTGGAACTTGTCCCCCTTTACTATAATCTATTTTGGGACTGTTCTGCTCATATTTACACATACTGGGCCAAAATCTACATGTTTTAGCCATAAGGGACTTCCAAGTACGTGAATATTTTTAGATTACTTATTACCTACCTTTGGTGTAATAAAAAAGTACTGAGATGTGTTTTCTTTACAAGCAGTATTTACAACCATTTCAAACACTCTTCGTTCATTGATTGGGTCCATTCCCTAAAAAAAGACAATAATAATGATTAGATTTAAATCTATTACAAGATAGAGTGAAACCCAATAAAAGAATAAGCAATACCTGATTGATTTCATCAACTACTCGGAACGGACATCTATTAAGCTCCTGAAGTGCCATCAAGTATAACATAGTAGAAACACTTCTTTCACCTCCACTTTGATGATGAGGAGTTAATTCATGCAGTTCAGTACTACTGCGAAATTTGACTCTAATTCGAATTCCATATTTATCATAATCTTCCTACAAAACATTTAAAAAGTTGATGAAAGGTGAAGAGTTTTCTCTGGCAATTTTATACTGTTTTTTGAAAATAAATTTAAGTTCTTTACTCTTGTAATTGACTTATTCATGATATCAATTTTATCTAAATAGATCTTTGGAGACCCCTAGAGCTTGTAGAGAGCAAGTGGTTCTAATATTGTTTCAGTTTATTTATAGTCAATAAAAAGTACCTGCTTTATAGAATGGTTCTGAAGATTAAAGAAGGTAAACCTAGAAATGCTTGGCACAGTTTCTGGCACAAAGGAAATATATTATAAATTACATGTTATTACAATACATTTCTTCCTTCTAGCAAGCCCAGACTATGTAGATGACAATTCTCTTGGCAGGTCTAATATCTTACTAAAACGTACAGTTACATGATGTTTGCAACCTTATCTTTCATAATAAACAGATACAGGAGTAATGGGACAAAATTCCTAAGGAGAAATAAAGGCACTACCTTGCCTTACATTTCTTCCTCCTTAAAAGAAATGCTTTATTAGGGAAAAATTTCAACATTTACAAAATTAGAACTCCCAAATGAGCTCAATCAACTAGTCTCAACTGTGATCCATACATGACCGATCTTGCTTCATCTATAGCTCCACCCACTCATTTTGAAGGACATCCTAGTTCATCTCTTCATGTATTTCTTAATGGAAATCTTATTTTACCCACAACTGCAATGCATGAAACGTATATAGTTCAAGAAATCAGTACCAAAATTTTTAAGTATTTTTGTTCTTGTAAACTCAAATTCTTGATCAAAAGGAAATCACTGATACTATTCTATATTTCAGTTATGTTTGCCAATTTGTGTATGACTCTTCAAACTTGAGGAGTGATTTCAAAGAGCAATGCACTTGTTCATCACAACTGAATAACCATTATTACTTAGGCTGGATATGAAAAGAGTCTGTAAGGTATTAGTCGTTAATCTCAGATGTCACCAAGAAGAACATCTTCAAAACAACAAGTGACCCTGATGGAATCCTATATATGGTCTCTTCTTTCCTTTGGACATTTTTTTTTTAATAAGAAAATTTTTCAGATATAACTTTAGAGTATATAAACAATTTACATATACTTTTAGCATATAATTAAAATTCTTGTCATGAAACATATCAAATGCAATTTTACCTCATTTTCTGTATGGAGGTCAACTTCACCAGCACACTGCATAGAACTAAAAAAATAGCTAAATTTTTCGTTAATTTTTTCTACCAGCTCTTTTAAAGGATTAAGCCACCTTTCTTTCACCTGTAAGTAAAAGCAATATAAAAATACAATGTAAAAGAAGTGTTATTACACCGATACAAAACTTTACATAGAAAAAATCAATATCAATCTAGTCCTGAGAACATACATTTTTTTCTTAGAAACGTTATTTCATTTTGCATTACTCTACATTCCCGTATTATTAATGCACATGAGAAAAAGTTGAATAATTACCTGTGAAATGTTTTCTCTATATTTATCCAGTTCAACTTTCTTTATCTTTAGTTCCGCAGTTAATTGCTCTATTTCTTCTTCTCTTTTTGTGTATTCCTCAACAACCTGGCAGAAAAAAAAATCTTTAAAATAATCTACCAAAGGATAAAGGTACAAAAAATTTTGCATCACATTAATTGAAAATGCCACTGTTTGTATGCAGTTAATTTATGTTCTTGTAACATACTAAAAAAATTTCATTAAAAAAAAAAAAAAAAGACATCTCAGTATTTCAGGTTAGCCTGAGTATTCTTTTTATAAAGAAAAGGCACAGAACACTGTGTTCCTTAGGAAGAATCTATTTAAAATTCTAATAGATTCAGAATCTGGCATTTAAAAGTACATTGTACTAGAGTTCTTGGTAATAATAAGCTAGACAGCAGGAACAGAGTGGGAGGCAAGTACTGGAGGGAACTGTGTGTTGGGGCGGGGGCAGGGTGTGCTGGTGGTGGCGACTGCAGTAGGCATTAGGGAAAGCAGCATACTGTAGGATTGAGTCCTGTGAAGCAAGATGCTCTTGATCTTTCCTCAGTTAATAAAGCATCAATTTCATCCAAGGTGTTTGGAAGATCTTGGAAAGCCTAAAGAATGAAAAAACTGTCCATTATTATAGGTAGTACAGTGAAAACAGTTCAATTCAAATAGTTAATAGTTAACGAAAATACTCTGTTGAATGTCTGCTATATGTTGAACAGCATGCTAGCACAACACAGTAAGGAATCAAAGGAATTACAAACATGGCTTTTTGCTTTCAAAAAGGGGTTTATACTTTAGAAGAAAACAAAATGTATATACTTAATAACACGAGCTAACACCTTAAGGCAATGTATTGATGTTGAGTATTAAAATAAGCGGTACACATCATACAGGTTATAGAATTTAGAGAAAAGAATTATCAGTTCATGCTACAGGAACTACAAGAAATAGTAAGAGAATTCAGAGACCTAGAATTCATCTCTGGGCCTTAAAGCAAACAGCTAGGGAAAAGTAAGGCAGAGGAGAGACAGGAGCTTGGAGAAAAAGAAAGAGCACTGCATACCATGGGGGGTGAGGAGTTGTGTCCATTTGGAATGGTGGGTACTTGCTGAATTGGTAGAATGGGTCCAGAATATGTGGGGCATTGAAAGAGAGCAAGAAGTTAGAACTTTATACTGTACTTGTGAAGAACTACAAAAGCATCCTAAGAATCCAATTACTTTGACAGTAGAATTTCACCACAGTACTATCTTCTGAGACCATACCATAGTAACAAATTAGAACAGCGTGGGGGCAGGCAAGCCATACAACGTTTTGTCGGCACAACTTGCAAAAGTTTATGTACTACAATGTACAAAATGAATCTTAAAACTCTGAAAAAGATCCTAACATGCCACAATAATCTAATATCTTAACCTGTCTTTTTTCCCTCTAACCTTCTGGAAAGCAGTTTGGCTTCTATAAGCTTTCAGATATTTATTGTTTGTTGAATCTGACTTGTCCTTTGAACTCATGTGCCACACACTTATTTCGTATCTTCATTTGATTCTAATAGACAAATTTAAGATGGTGAAACAACTCTGCAACTTACCCACCTTCCCCACCAATTTGAGCAAACCTATTTGTCCTTCGATATTTTCCATCTCAGTAATTGGCAAAATTTAGGGATTCTCTCTCTACCCTTCAATTCAAATGCATTAATAAGTCCTGCTGGTTCTGTCATCAAAAGATACCGCAAGTCTGTAAACTGCTCTGTCATTTGTGCTTCCACCCAAATCCACACCACAACAGTCTCTTGCCTGGTCCAAAGCAACAATCTCCTAAATAGTCATCTTCCATTCTTGTATCCTGACTTTATTCTCCAGATTGCAGCTGGAGTGCTCTACAAACGGCTGTCTTACCTCTTTCGATCTTCTGTTTAAAACTCTCCAGTGGACTTCATCTCAAAGTAAAGCCCAAATTCCTTCTATGGTCTATAAGGCCCTATAGGATCTGACTTCTGCCCTCCTTGGATAATAAATTTTAGCCTCACTAAGATTCTTTCTATTCTGAAACAAGCCAAATATACTTCTGCCTCAAGAGCTTTGAATAAGCTGTTTTCTCTGCTGGGAATGCTTTTCCCTCAAACCTTCACTTGCCTGATTTCTTCTGTTCATTCAGGACTCATCTAAAATAGTATCTTCTCAAAGGAGCCTTCTCTGACACTAGCCTCTTACCTTGTATTATTCTTCTTCTTAGCAGCTCCTGCTATTCCCAACATAATTTTGCTTTTTGATTTGTTTTCCCCACCCTCCAGACTAGAATATAAATTTCAAGAGAGAAGAAAGTATGTGTTTTGTTCAATGTGTGATAGAAGATAATCAAGGCATTACCCCTACCTGTCAGATAAAGCTTCAGGTCAAGGGGCTACCTACTCAATGTAGAACTGGCAGGAAAGGGCAGTATTTTCTCATTTACTAACTGAATGATCCGTCAGAATATAAAGTACACAAATGAGAAGAAGGAAAGGCTCTTTTCTTTACCAACAGATGTTAGTCATAAAGAATCCACTCCCAAAGAACCCTAAACAAACATCCTGATTTCCAGGAAAAATTTTCATTTTGTCTTTGTTCTTTGAACTATCACCTCTATGCACTGTTTCTTATATATCAATTACTAGTACTACATTTCCAGGAAAAACTATATCCCGTCTCCCAAACCTCTCCTAAAAAGGTGCTTGGAGAAAAAAGCTTTTTACTGGATGAATGTTTTGGTAGAAATAATTTTGCAAAATGATACCCGTATCTGAATAACTTTGGTACTACGCAATAAGACTAAATGGTGTCCATTTGAGTATCATGAAGAAAAAATTCATTGAGCAAAATTACATGCATACTCAGTTTAAAAATGGTGGCAGGGGGATCTCATTTTTTATGGCAGATCATGTTTTACATGCTCCTGTACAATGCCTAGCACATTTTAAGCTTAAAAATACTGTGTTAAATATGTTAACTCATAGCATTATATATTTTTATACTTACTGTCTGATATTCTTGAGGAACAGTCTGCTCTGCACCCAGGTTACATACTTGCCTGGCTCTCTTCATAAGTTCCTTGCATTTTTGCAATAATCTCTGTCTATTTTCATCCAACTCAATGAAATGTTGCTATTTTAAGAGAAAAATTTGGAAACTTTGTATGTTAATCAGAGAGCTCTTTTATTAATAAATATCACCACACTATATCACATATATTACTGAATTTTGATAATAGTAATAAGCAAATCATCCAAAAACCATATCTCAAATTATGACTGATTTTATTGCTAAGGTAAAGTTTGAACTTAAACTTCAAAATATATTAGGACATTAATAATATGGCATTCCTGAATCCCTAAAAGCTTTGAAATTTAAACTTAATTGCCCTTTTATGAAAGTTTAACCTATGTATAATTACACTCTAATAAAACAATATATACAATAATAGGCTTCATATCAGAAAACTCAGCAGAACCTTTAAATGATGTTTGTTTTCCAAGTGCCTTTCATGTAGTTATCATTTATTCATGGACCCATTCATTCCTTCACCAAATAATTACTGAGAACCTATTAAATATCAGTATTTTATCAGGTATTGAGCATAGAAAGGTGAATAAGATGCACAGTCATTTTCATAGACACAGTACCGATTATCCTTTGTATTCTTGGAGATTAAATAAAAAAGGAACTAAACCTATGTAATCTTATTCACATCCATCATGCAGTGTGGGTCTGGTCCTTCCTCCCTTGCTTCCTTGTCAAATTTGGAGTTCAGCCATCAGTGGTCTTCACAAAGTTTAATATACAAGTTGGCAAATTCTATTTCAATCAATTAAATAGTAAACAATGGTAGTGGCAATAATACTGTTTACTTGGTAAAGGTTCCCCCCCACCACCCCAGCAAAATACATAGATCAGGTCAGATCAGTCGCTCAGTCATGTCCGACTCTTTGCGACCCCATGAATCGCAGCACGCCAGGCCTCCCTGTGCATCACCAACTCCTGGAGTTCATTCAGACTCACGTCCATCGAGTCAGTGATGCCATCCAGCCATCTCATCCTCTGTCGTCCCCTTCTCCTCCTGCCCCCAATTCCTCCCAGCATCAGAGTCTTTTCCAATGAGTCAACTCTTCACATGAGGTGGCCAAAGTACTGGACTTTCAGCTTTAGCATCATTCCTTCCAAAGAATCCCAGGGCTGATCTCCTTTAGGATGGACTGGTTGGATCTCCTTGCAGTCCAAGGGACTCTCAAAGAGTCTTCTCCAACACCACACTTCAAAAGCATCAATTCTTTGGCGCTCAGCCTTCTTCACAGTCCAACTCACATGCATACATGACCACAGGAAAAACCATAGCCTTGACTAGACGAACCTTTGTTGGCGAAGTAATGTCTCTGCTTTTGAATATGCTATCTAGGTTGGTCATAACTTTCCTTCCAAGGAGTAAGCGCTG
>NW_011495030.1:1488868-1517310 GCF_000754665.1 Bison bison bison
ATTGCTGAAGCCTGGCTTGGAGAAGTTTGAGCATTACTTTACTAGCGTGTGAGATGAGTGCAACTGTGCGGTAGTCTGAGCATTCTTTGGCATTGCCTTTCTTAGGGATTGGAATGAAAACTGACCTTTTCCAGTCCTGTGGCCACTGCTGAGTTGTCCAAATTTGCTGGCATATTGAGTGCAGCACTTTCACAGCATCATCTTTCAGGATTTGGAATAGCTCAACTGGAATTCCATCACCTCCACTAGCTTTGTTCGTAGTGATGCTTTCTAAGGCCCACTGGACTTCACATTCCAGGATGTCTGGCTCCAGGTCAGTGATCACACCATTGTGATTATCTGGGTCGTGAAGCTCTTTTTTGTACAGTTCTTCTGTGTATTCTTACCATCTCTTCTTAATATCTTCTGCTTCTGTTAGGTCCATACCATTTCTGTCCTTTATTGAGCTCATCTTTGCATGAAATGTTCCTTTGGCATCTCTGATTTTCTTGAAGAGATCCCTAGTCTTTCCCATTCTGTTGTTTTCCTCTATGTCTTTGCATTGATCGCTGAAGAAGGCTTTTGTCTCTCTTCTTGCTATTCTTTGGAACTCTGTATTCAGATGCTTATATCTTTCCCTTTCTCCTTTGCTTTTCACTTCTCTTCTTTTCACAGCTATTTGTAAGGCCTCCCCAGACAGCCATTTTGCTTTTCTGCATTTCTTTTCTATGGGAATGGTCTTGATCCCTGTCTCCTGTACAGTGTCACAAACCTCATTCCATAGTTCATCAGGCACTCTATCACATCTAGGCCCTTAAATCTATTTCTCACTTCCACTGTATAATCATAAGGGATTTGATTTAGGTCATACCTGAATGGTCTAGTGGTTTTCCCTACTTTCTGCAATTTCAGTCTGAATTTGGCAATAAGGAGTTCATGGTCTGAGCCACAGTCAGCTCCTGGTCTTGTTTTTGCTGACTGTATAGAGCGTCTCCATCTTTGGCTGCAAAGAATATAATCAGTCGGATTTCGGTGTTGACCATCTGGTGATGTCCATGTATAGAGTCTTCTCTTGTGTTTTTGGAAGAGGGTGTTTGTTATGACCAGTGCATTTTCTTGGCAAAACTCTATTAGTCTTTGCCCTGCTCTAAATAGAAAAAAAAAGTCTTTCCTGAAGTTCAGTTTTTGTGGGAGAGTAGCAAGCAGGTAGGTAAAGAAAATTAGATGAAAGCACAACTTCTAAATTTGATCGTAGGATAAAAAATAAATTTAACAACTTCCAATTCTTATAATATGAATCTTGATGTAAATCCATATATGTTTCATGCTAGGGAGCGCACTAAGCATCTTGATGTATTATTAAACTTACTATCACAATAGCCTTGCAAGTGAGGTAGGTACTGTAATATCTGTGGCTGAAGACAAAACGCTTGGAGTGGTCAGGAAACCTGCCCAAAGTAAAAAACTAAGTAATGTGTTCATCCATCTGTCTACCTCCATATCTGGATTTATGTGCAGTCAGCTTATTAACTTGTAAAAATATTCCAGATGGTAATAACATACCTCTCGAAATGTTTAATGGGTTTGGATCCCTTTTCCGCTATTTGCCCTCCAATAATTTGAGGAAGTTATTAAACTCAGTGGTGTTTAGTTATCCCTAAGTTCCTTCATGAACACAACCCCTACTGAAATTCTGTGTCAATCTTTTTTGTGTATGAATTTGTTTTCCATGATCAGGGTAAAAGACAAACCCCAAAGTGGGGTGAGGGGAAGAAAAGAAGGAAGGAAATGATCTCCCTTTGTTTCAAATGAAGACCAGCAAGAAGAATAGATAAGAGCAAGTGTGGTAAGTGACAGAAAACGTGAGAAGAAAAAAAGAGCAAATGAAAGACAAAATGAACTACTATAGACTTACTCTTCTCTGTATCTTTCACTCATCATTCTTGACTATTTAAAATGCATAGTTGTGACTATGATCAGTCAGTAACAAGCACTTACCAAAACACAGTGCAAGAAAGAAGAGAACCCTACAAAAGGGTTGGTAAGACAATTATAAATAAAAAGCATTTACTAACTAACTTTCAGATTAACATATAAAAAAGAGAAACAATGATATAAAATATTGCTGAGGAAACAGAAAATAAAGTCAAGAAGATTAGTATGGAAAAACCTTTCAGAGAGGGAGTTTGTGTATATGTCCAGGTAAGAAAACCTAGTGTGACAAGTAGCTAATGAGATTATTTCCCTGGACAGTATAATTAAGAACCTTTCTACTCTCCAGAGTAATCAGTTCAACTCAAAAATATTACTGTTTCTGCTGCTACTAACAATATGGATAGGAGACTCCCCTGCCAGGTTAGGGAAGGCAGCAGGTGTAGAAGTCTTTATTCTGATTATGTATGTAGAAGTATGCTAAACATCCTTCCATTTTTATTTGAAAGAGTATTTATGCACAAGTATCTTATATCCTTGTGAAAGAGTATTTATGCACAAGTATCTTATATCCTTGTGGCCTGAGTATCTTTGACATACTCAGTTCAGTTCTACTATAAACAATATTGAAATTCTCTCTCATTTCCCTCTCCCAAAGCATCTAATCTGAGGTAGTATCCTTTTATTTCCTAATAGTACCTACAGGACAGTCAGCAAACATATTGTTTTACTTACACTGTCTCCCTTCTTCTGTGTTTAAGAGTGTTGTGCCTTTAGCTACTGTGTCAGCCTTCGGCCCACATAACACATGCTTGCTGTCTCCTTAGCCTGCCCAGTAGTTCTAGTTCTCCTCAGTAAGCAACTTTGTTCTGCAAGGCAGTTTCACGTGAGTTGCTAGTTCACAGGACCTGAATCACCCCAGCACCACCTGACCTTTCTGGAATCTAAAAGTCACCTCCCAGTTTCAGCTGCTCTGAAATTGGTCTGCTCAGCTTTCCACACCAAATGGGGCCTCTTTTCTTAAAAGATGAGAACCTGCTGGTGACTTAATTTTTGGATTCTTTGAGCTTTCCCTTTGTTTCTTACCACATACTTTCTAATACCATACCAGTCTTGATGCTGCTGCTGATTGGGTGTTGTAAAAACACAGAACTTGACTGATGTTTGTCCCTGGTTCTTGGGAGGAAGACTCTAAAATCCTAGGAATTTTCTGAGTGATAGGAGTGTCTGAGTTTATGCTAAGGAGTGACTCAGGATGGGGGAAGTCAATGCCAGAAAGACAAATCGAGTCTTATTATTATCCCCACCCAGTCTTTTAAACTGCAGAGAGAAGGGCTAGAGACCGAGTTTAACCATATGGCCAATGATCGAATCAGTCATGCCTAGGTAATGGAACCTGGTAAAAATTCTAAACACTGATGTGCTAGGAGAGCAACAAATTATTTCACCAGAAAAGGGCACAGAAACTGTGTGCAGGACCCTCCCCACCCTATATGCCTCTTGACTAGGAGGGATTTGTATTGTTTATATAATAAAACTGTAATTGTTGAGAACAGCCTTTTCTTCAGTTCTGTAAGCCACTCAATTATTGAACTTGGGGGAGCCATGAGAACCCTTGAATCAGTCACCAGTTGGTCAGAAGTGCAGGTGGCATCTGAAGGGCAGTTTTATTAAGGACTAAGCCCTTAACCTGGCCTCATGCTAATCCTGGACGATGAGTCTGAGAATATACTGCAGTACACCTACATCTTTTGAGTCTGTTGTATACATTGTCCGTGGGCTTGCTGTTATGTCGTCATAGTATCCCAGTTGCTCTTCTATTTTTGGGAAAGGATTTGAAAGACTCAAAAACTGTCACTCTTATGACCTCATTTTGTTGCTTGTTCTTCTTTGGAATTTATGTTAACTTAGTACATCACCCCCTGTCCTTCCCCAATTCAATATTTATCATTAACAGTTTCAATACTTATCAGAACAGAAATTACCAGGATCACACACTAAGGCCATTCTGAGTGTTGACTGGAACTCATCTGTAGTTTAGGGGACACAAACTGCAATAAAAGCTACTAGTTGATTCTTGGCAATAGTACCAACTATAATTTGTATCGGCTAAGAAAGCAGACATGGTAAGATTTTGGTTTTCAAATGACTAAATCAAGTACTCTATTTGTTATTTAAATGGGGGAGGGTGGTAATAATAAAAAAATGTACACAAAGGGTTTCAAATTTTACGTCCTAATCAGCAAAGTGCATGAAATCTAAATTAAACAGCATACCCAAAACTGCACACTGCAAGGCATGATATATATATATACACATGTACACACAGTTTTCAAACTGAAGTCCCAAAATAAAAATAAAAGCAAAAATGTTACCTCTGTGATACGTAGCTGTGCTGAGGTTGCCATATAATCTGATTCTAATTTGTTCTTCTCAGAGATCACTGTAGTATTTTGAAGAATTAAATCTACTTTTTGTATATGTAAAGCAGTACAATTCTAGGAATAAAAACCTCTATGAGTTTTATTTTACAACAATATAGTTTCTTAACATTTTTCTAATGTGATTGATACTTCTCTCCAATCTTAAACAGTTCTCCTTTGAGTCATTTGGAATAAAACAATTTAGCTTAATGAGTACTTTTAATCAATTTACTGATCTATAAAGAGAAATGTCAAACAGAGAAAGCTGAAATTACCTATAAAAACCTCTTGCTAAGATTTTACTATTGACTTCCAACAACAAAAAAATGACTAAAATGAAAATGTCTTATTACCTTTATCAGGTTTGTTAATTCAGTAACAAGTTTTGCTTTTTGAATATTTATTTCTTTGATTTTGGTACTTGCTTTTCGTTCTTCCTCTTCAAGATTGCAAGTATCCTGTTCCATCAGCTTTAAACTGTATGAAATGCATAATGATGTAGAAATCAGAGAAAACACAAGGATTGAGCCCAAATTCTCACGTTTCCTGCTGCTTTGTGGTCTATGTAGCAATGCTATTCAGATGTTAACTGATAGCTTCCTGATTAATCATTTTATGCAACCACTCAGGATCGAAAACTATTTTTTGAGATGTATCAAGTGCCCAGCATAGTCTAGGTAATGCTAGTGCTAATGGTATAGGATCTAGAGTCAGAAAGTTGGGTTTAAAATTCCTCTTTGCCACCAATGAGCAGTATAACTGAACAAGCTACTCTTCTAAGCTTTGGTTTCCTCCTCTATAAACTGTAAATAATAATAGTACTTCTGCAGGGCTTTGGTGAAGATTAAAAAAAAGCAAACTATGCAACACACTTAGTATATAGTGTCTGGTCCATAAGTGATAAGTATTGTTTATAAAAACAGTCCCTTCCCTTAAGGAGCTTAACTGTGGCAATCTAATAGGTAAAATAATAATGATGAAAAGACAGTACAATTCTAAAAGTTAATACTCTGCTTTTTAATATGGAGACACTAAGGCTGAGAAGTTTACTTAAGTTACCTAACATTACAGATACTAAGTTGTAAAATGTGTTTGACATCAAAGGCCAAGTTCTTTCCACTACAGGGAAAAATCAAAGATGGAAGCAATAAAAAAAAGAATAAACAAGTTCAGTGGATGTTGTAGAGAGTGGACTGAATGGTGAGTGAAGAGTGTGTTGGGGCAGAGAGGGAGGAAATTAGAATGCGTGGAGTGCAAGACAATTTTGAAAAACGTGAAGGACAATCTAAAGGAAAGCAATATTTAAATTTCATACAGTAAAGGTAGGAAGCCACCACAGATATCTTGAAGGGGGCAGGAACATGAAAAGATGATAAACTTGATGACAGTATTCTGTATGCACTGAATGGAGGAGATGAGTCATGGAGAGACCACTAACCATGTCACCACTGCAGTATTCCAGAGTAACCATAGATAAGAGACAGCCAGGATGACAATGGATATGAAAGGTTATTTCACTACAAAATTCAACATTACCAGGAGAAAGTTTAGTTTCAGACAATGAGTTCAATACAGCAGTCCAACAACAGTAAAAGGTTGACTTGTGGATGACTGAAGGTAAAAGTGAAGGGTTTATGTAGAAAAGAATTCTAGGCAGTTAAGACTCAGCAAATATATCCTCTTTTAAGCAACCAACGTACATACGCTACTGACTTTTAAAAGTTAACAGGCAATTTGCTTTAAAAAAAAACAAAAATTTTAAAAGCATTTTAAATATTCAACTTATGTGTTTAGAAACACTATTAAATCAAGGTAAATTTATACTGTACTCAAGCTGTCATTTATTATGTCTTTAATACCTATATCTTTATTCTATAGGAAAGCAGCACAAAAGAACAATCACCAAAAAAGGTCTGCATTGTGTCCCGAAATGGGCATGGAAAAACTTTGAAATTGGAACTCACTTTCCTCTCCCCTAGACTGAACACACTATAACAGCTTTTATCTGATCTTATATATTCCAAGTTTCTACAAAACATCTAAGTTCAAAACAAAACTTACAATCAGCTCTGAGAACAACTGCCTGGGATCTCACAGTAAGCTAGCATAATGTAACAAAGTCATTCATGGGTAAAAGATGCACCTATGGTAATGTAAGAGTATATTCCTTCACTAATGATTTTAGATTCCATGTTGCAGTTAAACGTTAACAAACCATACTTTGGCAAGTTTTGATGTAACATTAAAGAATACGTATGCTGACAAGTCCTCCCTTTTCCACTTGCATATATATGTGGGGCCAGATTTTCTTCATATACTTCAACCAAAACATCTCGCAACCAAGTGAATGCAGAAGCACTTATGAAAAAATAACTAACTTCATCCAAAGAGATTTACAAATGTAAAAATAATGTCCCTCTTCTTACTAAATGTATTTTGTTTGGAAAATTGTTTCTCATAAATATTTTTTGTTAACATATAATGAATTTAATTTCTAATTTGGTTAATATCAATAGATATAATTCATATAAGCAAAACTTCCTCAAGGTCCTCAATAATTTTGAAGAACAGAATGGGTTCCAGGGATGAAAACAGCTGATCAAGGAACAGAAACATTCACAACACTTAAGATTCCCCCTGCTCTGTCCTGTGTTTTGGGTAGAAGGGTTTAAGTTTGAGAAACTCTACACAGCATGCTGGTGGGAACTGTGTTGTCATTACAAGGTATATATAATTAATAATATCCTTACAGTGCATCTGTATCACCCTCCCAACCCGTATCCCAGAAAGGGCTGAAAGATACCTTCCTAGTTTGGAACTAATTTTTTGTTCCAGTTGTCTTTTCTTCGTTTTCCTTTCAAGAAGCTCCTTCTTCTTTTGTCTAAGTTCATTATCTTTGTGTTCCAGATGCTTGTTTGTCTCATGTAAGGCAATCAATCCTGAGTCTACTGCTTGCAATTTTCTATTAATTTCCTATGGAATACGCAACATTGTTAGTATATTTAAAACAGACTAAAGTATTATAAACTGAGTTAATATTCTTTTTAAATACTCAAATCAAAATAAACCAATCTTTAACTTCAATAGAAGACGTTAACACCATAATTCTCTGACATAAATCATACCAATGTTTTCTTAAGTCAATCTCCCAAGACAACACAAATAAAAGCAAAAAAAAACACAAATGGACTTAATCAAACTTACAAGTTTTACACAGTAAAGGAAACCATAAACAAAAAGACAACCTATGGACTGGAAAAAAATATTTGCAAAGGATGTGACTGAGAAGGACTTAATTCCCAAAATATACTAAACAGCTCAGTAACATAAACACAAACAATCCAAACACTAAATGAGCAGAAGACTTAAATAGATATTTATCCAAAGAAGAGAAACAAATGGCCAATAGGCACATGAAAAAATGCTCCACATTCCTAATAATATTAGAGAAATGCAAATCGAAACCACAACAGAGTACCGCCTCATACCACCCAGAGTGGCCATCATTTTAAAAAGTAAACAAATAATAAATGCTGGAGAGGGTGCACAGAAAGGGGAACCCTCCTACACTGTTGGTGAGAATGTAAATTGGTTCAGCCATCATGGAAAATAGTATGGAGGTTCCTCAAAAAACTAAAAATAGTTACCATACGGTCCAGCAATCCCACTCCTGGGCATATATGCAGACAAAACTATAATTTGAAAAGAAACATGCACCCCAATGTTCACAGCAGCACTATTTACAACAGCCAAGACATGGATACAATCTATGTCCATCAACAGGTGAATGGATAAAGAACGGTACATTCAATGTACCTTTGGTGTATTCAATGAATGGTATATTCAATGAAATAATACTTAGCCATAAAAGAATGAAGTAATGCTATCTACAACAATATACTAGGTTAAGTAAGTCAGAAAAACAAATACCATATCACTTCTATGCACAATCTAAAATGTGACACAAATTTCTTAACCAGACTTGGATGCAGAGAACAGATTTGTAGTTGCCAAGCAAAAGGGTGAGGTAGGGTCAGATGGATTAGGGTTGGAAATTAATAGATGCAAACTACTATATACAGAATGGATAAACAACAAGGTCCTACTGTATAGCACAGGGAATTATATTCAATATCCTGTATCAAACCACAATGAAAAAGATTATAACTGACTCAGGTTGCTGCATACCAGAAACTAACACAACACTGTAAATCAACTGTAAAATAAAGTGACCAACCTTTAGCTGTTCTTCTAAGTGTCGTCTTTGCTCTAGATCCACGGTGACTGTGAGAAACTGAGCAACTTTTAGGGATGTGTTACTTGAAATGACTTTGTTTGAATAAAAAGAAGTTTTCACCACATACTTTTCTTCTGCTGTATAAATTTGTTTTAATCGGGTTTCCTGTATTACCTATAATGTAAAATAAACATTTAGTAGACATCTAAGAATTATTGGACGGGGCTTCCCTGGTGGCTCAGACATAAAGAATCTGCTTGCAATGCAGGAGAGCTGGGTTTGATCCCTGGGTTGGGAAGATCTCCTGGAGGAGGGCGTGGCAACCCACTCCAGTATTCTTGCCTGGAGAACCCCCATGAGAAGCCTAAGTGAGTTACAGTACATGGAGTCACAGAGAGTCAGACATGACTGAGCGACTAAGCACAAGAATATTTGTAACATTAAAAAAAAAAGGACTAAAGAATTAAAAATACAGATCAAGTGAATTTTAGATCAAAATATATTAGATTTATTTTCATTTTTTAAAAGAAATGTAATCCAACATCTCTAAAAAGGTGAGTGATAAATTTCAGGTTATTATTTGAAAATAACACTAAGGAAGAGAACTGGGAGAAAACGGAAACAACTACCAAAGTTGGCTACACTTCTACTTCACTATGCAATTTCTCCCAACTAGGTGTACTTTTGGGGAGTCAGTTGCCCAGCAGAATGAAGTCTGTTATCTCAACTAATACATTTACTCTCCCTTCCCCTTAGTTATATTGTTCAAAGATACATACTCTTATATTTAATTCCTATATACTTGGGGAATACTTAATGCACATGCTTTTCAAGGATTTCAAAGACTTCTTTTTGCATTTTGGGGGACAGTTTTTCTCTCAAGAATTTATTAAGGAGTTTCATAAACTACGCACATTCTAAACATCGTAACATTCTGTATATTTATAAAGAATAGGCTGCTTTAATGTCGTTTTTTCCAGTCTCTAAAGGTTTACTACCAGTATTCTTGTGGCTTGTTTCTCTGCAGAAGTTTACAGTCTAAGTGACGAGATATGACATATTTAAGCATACTTAGCTTAACAGGGTGACGCTAGCCTTCCCACCACGTGTCATGAAAATAATCATTTACAGAGTCTAAATGTCAGAATTTGATAATAAAGCAAAACTTACACTAAAGAATGTTATTTTTTTTCTAAGGGAGAAAATATGACCATTGTTGTTAGGAGGTAGACATGAAATGTTTAGATAGTAAATTTCCTCAGTGCAGGTTTGTATTTTCTGAAAGATGGCCAAGACAATGTTAAGGGCTTTACTAGGTGTCTGACTTTGCTTTTCTATGTACCATGTTCTTTTTTCTAGTAGAGACAGTAGAGTTAAAGCTCTCTAGGTGACCTAAACAGAATGTTAAAAAGTAAAGCATGTAAAAATATTTCAACTTGAAGAACTGTTCAAAAAGTGAAAGGATTTTCCAAGTGCAGTACTATCCCTTTTTGCACCAGAGTAAAGCTATGAAAGCCCTTAGCAAATTTTCTAGTCTTTCTGCAATAGTAAAGAATGCCTACTATCCTAACCTTAAGAGGTAGCACCCTACCTACCCGTGAAGTTATGACAGAAATTGGAAGGTCTGTGTATATTGTCTTTTTTCAAACCCCATCAATGAGTATTAAAGAGGGGTACACACACATGGAGAGTTCTATTTTCCTGGTTTCCCCAAATGATCACCGTAATATGATATGCAACTTAATAATTTGCTTGTCTTCGCAAAATGGGTTAGTAATGGGGCCCCATTTCTATCTTTTGTTAATGAGGTATACAAAAGCGCCAGACTACAAATGAATATCCTAGGGATACTTGTAGACTGGCTGTTAAAAACTTAAAACACATTCTCTAATAAATTCAGTATTATAAATAGCAGTTAGGTCTGTAAATGCATATAAGCAGTATTAACATGGTAACTTAGTATTATGGAAAAACCTGTTCTAGAAAGACTTCTTCACTGTTTCTGCCTATGATTAAAGCACTGAAGGTGGTTTGGAGTCTTGGAGACTATTGGTAAGGAGAAGAAAACTCGAAGCATCGGCAGAACACAGGAACCTAAGAGTTTAGGTGGCTCTGTCAGATAAGAGAAGGAGATCCTCTTAAGAGTGATCATTCACTTATGAGATAATCTTAAATGGAACTTTAAGGGGAGGGCTTACCAGAATAGTTCTATATCCTAGCCTACCATCCTAAAGTATAATCTGTCTGAAAAATAATCTAGAATACAAGAATTTAAATGAATAAACCATTAATGTTTGAACAAATGTCTGTCAAGCAAAGCAGAATTCAATAAGAGAGTCAGGTGTCTCTTTTCAGGCTTTAATTTAGTTACCCTACAGGTATTAAGTATTTATTTAGGTAACTCCACATCCTTACTGTCATAAAGTATTGGTCAACATTCATTGTCCTATGTAATATTAGAAATGTAAAATATCCAGGTAATTCCTGTTTAGTTAAAAACAATGACACGTTTCTTTAAATTTCTCACAAGTTTTCCTTGCCTTTAAGAAGTTTTAACGAAACTACATTTTTGGTACTGACTGATTCAGTATTTTCTTACCCGTTCAATTTTTTCTCTGGTTCTTTCAGTTCCTACAGGAACTTCATGAATGTGATACTGGCAGCAAAGGTAACTCATGACAGGGTCAGGGGCATCAAATAACTCTCGCAAATAAGAGAAAAATCCATACTGTCTGAAAGGAAAAGCAACTTTTAGGATTTTCTTCTTAAAACAGCATTAAAAAAAAATCTCATAGTTGACAAGTGAATAAACAATAAATAAAATATAAATGAATGATGGTACAGGAAGTTAATCACTTAAGTGATTTTATTTCCTGATAAGTTTAATATTTATAATTACAAACTATTAATCTCTTCTTTTGTGGTTTCTACCATTGCTTTTATACAGAGTTAAGAGTTTATTTACTTGTAGTAGGTTTTATAACTGTAGTATTTCCATTTGATCCTTCTGGAAATTACTTTTACATTATGAAGTGATTTATCCTTCTATTTCCCCAATAACTAACCAACTATTTTAAGAGCTCACTAAATAGTCCAATATTATTCCAATGATTTGAAAAATCACCATCATATACTAAGAATGCCACCATCTGTTCCTGGGCCTAGATTTTGCCTTTTTAGACTTAAGAAGAGATCCTAAAAGGGAATAATACAGCCTGTAACAAATATATTTGTGTGACAAAGAGATAATTTAAATATATTTAATAAGAGATAAATGATGACTCAATATTCAAAAAAACAGCTTAGTTCTAATACTATTTTAAGACTTACTTCAGGTCATTCAAAGATCTTGAAGGCGCTTTGTCTGCGTATGAATTCTTAGGAGCAATAACAGCATTTACTCTTAATTTTTTATTGTCACGAACCTTAATATAAGGAAAATAAAATACTACTTTAATTACCACATACTTTCAATGCAGATTTCTAAAGTTATGATATTATTCTTACTGGCATTCATGGGATGATCAAAAAATTGAACACTCACTAGATATTTAATGGTACTCATAAAAAAAACTTTTTAGTGTGGTGATATTAATAGCTATGTGTTTTCACAGAAAGTACATTTCTTTTATTATTTTCACTGATAAAGTCTATCAAACAGATAAGGAAGCAGTAACACCAAGACTCCTTTTCAGAACACAGAAGGACGGGATACTTCCCAAGTCATTTTATGATTCCAGTATAATCCTGACAAAAACACTACAATATCCCTCCTGAACACATACACAAAAATCCTTAACAAAATATTAGTAAACAGAATCTAGCAATATATAAACACTATACACAACCCAGTCAAGTTTATCCCAGGAATATGAGATTGGTTGACTTTGAATGCTACATCAGTCTAACTTACTGTATTGTCAGAATACAGTACAAAAGCCATAAGATTATCTCAGAATTTTCAGCTAACTAGGAACAGAAGGAAACTTCCTCAATGTGATAAAGGGCATCTATGATAAGCATATAGCAGACATAGTACTTAATTGTGGATTATTAAGTGCTTCCCCCCTACGCTTGGGAACAAGTAGAGATATCAAATCTTACCACTTTTTTTTCAGCATTGTCCTAGAAGAGCTAGACAATGTAGTGAAGCACAATAAAGAGGTAAAAGATTGAAAAAGAACAAAAAGATCTGTCAACTACTTTTCTGTTTGTAATTATGTATGTGGAGAGACTAAAAATACTCTGTTGCTCATGGAACTACCTAATAGGTTTAAGAACCATTAATGATTCTAATTGTTCTTTCTGTATTTATTAGTTGGTATTCTACTATATGAGGAAGTGCTTTTTCTTCTTCATTTATTTGGACTTCACTGGTAGTTCATATGGTAAAGTATCTGCCTGCAATTCAGGAGACCCACGTTTGATCTCTGGGTCAGGAAGATCCCCTGGAGAAGGGAATGGCAACCCACTCCAGTATCCTTGCCTGGAGAATTCCGTGGACAGACCATGCGGTTGCAAAGAGTCAGACACGACTGAGCAACTGACACTATATAAGTCATGACTGATGGGGCTGTGTTCCCTCCCTGTATTGTGGCCTGAGGGCAAACTACGGTAGGGGTAATGGCAGTAATGGGAACCTCCTTCAAAAGGACTTATGCCAGCATGCCCTGCCTCCCAGGAATGTTGCAGTCAGAGCCCCCAACCCAGCGGTAGGCCACCATTGACCTATGCCTCTGCCAGGCTCCCAAACACACATAAGGTTAAGTCTGCCTCAGTCTCCTGTGGCATCACCACTGCTTTTTCCTGGGTCCTGGTGTGCACAAGATTTTGCTTGTGTCCTCCAAGTGTCTCTGTTTCCCAGTCCTATGGAAGTCTGTAATCAAATCCCACTGTGCTTCAAAGTCAAATTCCCTGGGGATTCTCAATCCCTTTGTTGGATCCCCAGGTTGGGAAGTCTGTTGTGGGACCTAGAACTTTTGCAGCAGTGACTCAGAACTTCTTTGGAATAGTTGTTCTCCAGTTTGGAGGAGAGGAGAGAAATAGCTTCAGAAGGAATGAAGAAGCTGAGCCAAAGTGGAAACAATGCCCAGTTGTGGATGTGTCTGGTGGTGAAAGTAAAGTCCGCTGCTCTAAAGAACAGTATTACACAGAAACCTGGAATGTTAGCTCCATGAATCAAGGTAAATTGGAAGTGGTCAAACAGAAGATGGCAAGAATGAACATCGACATTTTAGAAATCTGAACTAAAATGGACAGGAATGGGCAAATTTAATTTAGATGAACATTATATCTACTACTGTGAGCAAGAATCCCTTAGAAAGAACGGAGTGGCCCTCACAGTCAAAAAAAGAGACTGAAATGTAGTACTTGGGTGCAATCTCAAAAATGACAAAATGATCTGTTTGTCTGCAAGGCAAACCATTCAATACCACAGTAATCCAAGTCTATGCCCCAAACACTAATGCTGAAGAAGCCTAAGCTGAAGATCTACAAGACCTTCTAGAACACACACACACACACAAAAAAGATGTCCTTTTCATCATAGGGGACTGGAATGCAAAAGTAGGAAGTCGAGAGATACCTGGAGTAACAGGCAAGTTTGGTCCTGTAATACAAAATGAAGTAGGGCAAAAGCTAACAGTTTTACCAAGAGAACACATTGGTCATAGCAAACGCTTTCTTCCAACAACACAAGAGAAGACTCTACACATGGACATCACCAGATGGTCAATATAGAAATCAGACTGTTTATATTCTTTGTAGCCGAAGATGGAGAAGCTCTATACAGTCAGCAAAAACAAAACAAGGAGCTAACTGTGGCTCACATCATGAACTCCTTATTGCAAAATTCAGACTTAAACTGAAGAACATAGGGAAACCACTAGGCTACTCAAGTATTTCCTAAATCAAATTCCTTACGATTATAGAGTAGAAGTGACAAACAGATGGAAGGGATTAGATCTTCAGGCAGGCAGTCTCTTGCCTGAAGAACTATAGACGGAGGTTCATCACACTGTATAGAGGTGGTGACCAAAACCATCCCAAAGAAAAAGAAATGCAAGAAGGCAAATGGTTGTCTGAGGAGGCCTTACAAATAGCTGAGTAAAGAAGAGAAGTGAAAGGCAAAGGAAAAAGGCAAAGATACACCCATCTGAATGCAGAGTTCCAAAGAACAGTAAGGAGAGATAAGAAAGCCTTTTAAGTGAACAATGCAAAGAAACAGAGGAAAACAATAGAATGGTAAAGATTAGAGATCTCTTCAAGAAAACTGGAGATACCAATGGAACATTTCATGCAAAGATGGGCACAATAAAGGACAGAAAGAGTGCAGACCTAACAGAAGCAGAAGATATTAAGAAGAGGTGGCAAGAACATGGGCTTCCTGTGTGGTTCAGCTGGTAAATAATCTACTTGCAATGTGGATGACCTGGGAAGATCCCTTGGAGAAGGGAACGGCTACCCACTCCAGTATTCTGCCCTGGAGAATTCCATGGACTGTACAGTCCATGAGGTTGCAGAGTCAGACACATAGACAAGAGTACAAAGAAGAACTGTACAAAAAAGATCTTCATGACCCAGATAACCACGATGGTGTGATCACTCACCTAGAGCTAGACATCCTGGAGTGCGAAGTCAAATGTGCTTTAGGAAGCATCATTACGAACAAAGCTAGTGGAGGTGATGGAATTCCAGCTAAGCTATTTCAAAGCCTAAAGTATGATGCTGTTAAAGTGCTGCACTCAATATGTCAGCAAATCTGGAAAACTCAGCAGTGGCCACAGGACTGGAAAAGGTCAGTTTTCATTCCAATCCTCAAAAAAGGCAAGTCCAAATAATGTTGAAACTACTGCACAATTGCACTCATTTCACATGCTTGCAGGGTAATGCTCAAAATCCTTCAAGGTAGGCTTCAACAGTATGTGAACCAAGAACTTCCAGATGTACAACAAGCTGGATTTAGAAAAAGCAAAGAAACCAGAGATCAAACTGCCAACATCTACTGGATCATAGAAAAAGCAAGAGAGTTCCAAAAAAACATCTACTGCTTCACCAACTATGCTGAAGCCTCTGACTCTGCGGATCACAACAAACTGTGGAAAATTTTTCAAGAGATGGGAATACCAGACTGCCTTGCCTGACTCCTGTGAAACCTGTATGCAGGTCAAGCAATAGTGAGAACCAGATATGGAACAACAGAATGGTTCAAAATTGGGAAAGGAGTACATCAAGGCTTTAATGCCGTCACCCCGCTTATCTAACCCCTACGCAGAGTACGTGATGCAAAATGTCAGGCTGCATAAGGCATAACCTGAAATCAAGATTGCTGGGAGAAATATCAATAAAGATATGAAGACGACACCACCTTAATGGCAGAAAGCAAAGAGGAATTAAAGAGCCTCTTGATGAACGTGAAAGAGGAGAATGAAAAAGCTGGCTTAAAATTCAACATTCAAAAAACTAAGATCGTGGCATCTAATACCATCATTTCATGGCAAATAGATGGGAAACAACAAAAACAGAGACAGATTTTATTTTCTTGGGCTCCAGAATCACTGAAAATGGTGACTGCAGCCATGAAATTAAAAGACGCTTGCTCCCTGATAGAAAAGCTGTGACAAAGCTAGACAGTGTAATGAAAAGCAAAGACATTACTCTGATGACAAAGGTCCATATAGTCAAAGCTCTGGTTTTTCCAGTAGCCATGTACAGATGTGAGAGCTGGACAATAAAAAAGGCTGAGTGCCAAAGAACTGATGCCTTTGAACTGTGGTGTTGGAGAAGACTCTTGAGAGTCCCTTAGACTGCAAGATCAAACCAGACAATCCTAAAGGAAATCAGTCCTGAACATTCACTGGAAGGACTGATGCTGAAGCTGAAACTCCAATACTCTGGCCACCTGATAGGAAGAGCTGACTCACGGGAAAAACCCTGATGCTGGGAAAGACTGGAAGCTGTAGGAGAAAGGGACCACAGAGGATGAGATGGCTGGATGGCATCACCGACTCAATGGAAATGGGTTTAAGCAAACTCTGGCAAACAACGAAGGACAGGGAAGCCTGGTGTGCTGCAGTTCATGGGTTCACAAAGAGTCTGACACAATTGAGTGACTGAACAACAACACAGTTGAGCAACTGGTTTGTAAGTTACCAAAGGATGGGAAATGGTATTCTAGAAGACATAATTACATGAGGAGATTACATACAATAAACTTCATAATTTAAAATATACACACACAAAAAATCACACATACAAGCAGTTCTAGTCCTAATAATGAGATACAATGGATAGTTCTCATAATACAAGAAAAATAAAAGGTCAAATTTCCTGGAACCTATGTCATATTATTGGGGCTTCCCTGGTGGTTCAGTGGTAAAAGAATGCACCTGCCAATGCAGGAGATGCAGGAGACACAGGTTTGATCCCTTAGTTGGGAAGATCCCCTAGAGAAGGGAATGGCAACCCACTCCAGTATTCTTGCCTGGGAAATCCCATGAACAGAGGAGCCTGGTGGCTACAGTCATGGGGTCACAAAAGAGGTGGACACAAATGTCTTATTATATGGTTCAAATTCTTAGCACAGAGGAAGCATGAGTTTTTGAGGCAAATCCGGTTACTCAGTGTAGGCTAAGCTGATCATTTAGAAAACAGAAAACATCTAATTACACCTGACTCCAGGCGCTTCACACTGTACCATGTCTCACAGACTTATAATCCAAGTAAACTACTTTTTCAGTGACATCAGGTCAAGAACCCAACTGTTTAGACTTAAATAGCTCTAACTACACAAATGCTTAACTTTTTGGAGTCCATTTTATACTTCTGTAGATTCAGCCTTTTTATCTGGTCATCATATATTCATATTCCTTGCCAACTCCCAAACCAGAAGGCGGTCAATATAGTGAAAGTCAAAGAAAGTAAAGATTTTCCCCAGTAACTTGGGTACCAGAGAAACAGAGGACCACTTAAGCTGATTCAGGGTCCTGTCCTTACTTAGACTTACTAGAAAAAGTTCATCTTTCCAGGGTTTTTTAAAAAGTAGAAGGCATATTGCAAAAGGAAAAAGAAATCTTACTGACAAGACAGTAACACACATAGCTCACAATATATATTAATATTATACAGTGAAAACTACAGTACCTAACACTGCTCTTAACTTTTTCATTTAATAATTTATTTAATCATCATGACCATATTTTGAAGTAGATATTATCTCCATTTTACAGTGAAGAAATTAAGATACAAAGCACTGAGTTTTTGAAAACAGCAGCAAAGCCAGAATTCAAAGTTTGAGCCATGCTGGTTTCTAGTGGCTTAGATTCTTGGTCAGTGGTGTTTTTCTAGTCAGACATATGATTCTCACTCTTTTTAAAGTTTCATTTATTTGGGTGCACCATACAGCCCATGGGACCTCAATTCGCCAACCAGGAACTGAACCTGTACTCCCCGCACTGGAAGTACAGTCTTACCCACTGGACCATCAGGGAAGTGCAGATGTTTTATTTATAATAAGAAGCAATATTATATTATTTCCCTCTCCAAAGAAAAACTGAGTTCATTCCAATACATTTCCAAAAAGGATGTCCAAGACCAAAGGCTTATCATTAAGATGTTTCTTTTTCTTAATGTGACAGAATTACTTCATATTAATTCCAAATCATAATTTCAAAATATGTTACAGATGGAATTATGGGCTGTTTGTCCTTTTGTAAAACAAATTCAATCCTCAGTAATGGCACAAAAAAGAAATTAGTGAATTTGAATGATTTTACATAAGAGTTATTGCTGGTAAAATAGGTCATTATCATTTTTTGCTCCAGATTGAAGTTAAAAACTCAAGCACTGGAAAATCAGTGTGAAGTGAGTTAAAATATTATGCTGGTTAATACTTGCCTCTCTGAGGAAAACCTCCATATCTTCTTGATTTTCAAACACAAAAGCTCTCAGGTCATTTGATGGAATATGATTTTCAATGTATTTGGCATTTTTATTATCTTTCATATTTATCTAAACAAAACAAAAAGAAAAGCTGATTTTCATGAAACCCAAACTGATTACTAGAATGTAACAATATCTAACTTAGATTTATTTAATTAGGTTAAAATTCAATCCTTGAGAAAAAAGATTAAAAAAGAAGTTTGGTATTGAAGAGTCAACATCTTAAAACATCTGTTTAATTTACTGTCCATACATAGTAAAGCAAAAGCTAAGACTTTAACAGCACCTAATGCATATTGTCTTTAAGAGAAATTCATACTATCCATGGCAAAAACTAATTAGTTATAAAAATACAAAGGCCTAAATAAAATTTTGAGACTAATGAAAAAAACTTGCAATGGTTTAATTGTAACTCTGCCTACAATGTGGGAGACCTGGGTTCAATCCCTGGGTTGGGAAGATCTTCTGGAGAAAGAAATGGAAACCCACTCCAGTATTCTTGCCTGGAAAATCTCATGGACAGAGGAGCCTGGTAGGCTATAGTCCATGGGGTCACAAAGAGTCAGACACGACTGAGCGACTTCACTCACTCACTCATTAGTGCTTTCAAGAGAAACCTTAGGTCTTAGGTTTATACTACAAGAGCATAAACTTAATCACTTATTTTAAAAATACTGACTAATAGAGATTTCTGCATGTGAGGCTCAGTGCTATGGAAAATACTAAGATATCAACAGCTCAAGAGCCAGGGCTCTAGGATCCAACAGATGTCACTTCCATTCCTATCCTGATCTTGATCAAGTACCACCTAAATCTCTGAAAGCTTTAGTTACTTCATCTGTAAAATGGGTAGAGTAAAACAGTTTATATTTCATGGGACTAAAAGTGGATTAAAAGAAATAATATTAAAAAATTAGTACCATGTTTGTCACATAAATTGTTGGTCAGTATTACTTGAAATGACAGAATATCGATCAGTATAGAAACATGGGAAAACTGATACACAAGCAAACAGAAAAAAAAAATCACAGCCATAGAAAATATTGTTACACAGACATAAATGCTATAGACATTAAATGTCTACTGTTCCACAAATTTTTTGGTATCAAACTACTTTGTTGGAAGGAATGGAACAAATGAAAAAAAATAAAGTGGATAAAGTAACCCCAATATCACCAAAGGAAAATTTTTTTTTAATAGATATGCTAACCTAGGACTTAGCTCTCATTCTCCCCCAGGATACACTTATCAGAGATTTTCTGCCATATTAGACTCTGGGGCCCACACATTCTGTAAATTGGTTACATGGACATCCAACTCTTGGATGAATTTCACCTGCTTGTTTAGGTAATGAATCTCAAAGAAGCCACATAAGTAGGGGTCATTCTTGTCACTGGTCAGTTTCTGCATTTCCTGTAGAAATTGACAATTTTTTCCAAGTGTATACACACTCCACTGCTGATATCCTGAAGGAAGATTTGGCCACCCTGTTGGTTTCACATCTTGATCAGCTTTTTAGTGAGCTCTTATTCCTTACGAGATTGGTGAAGAAAATATTTGGCAAAGTTCTTCAAAGCAATGTCTTCACAAAGTACTAAGACACAGACAGGTACCCATAGGAGGTATAGCACTCCAAGATGTTCTGGTAGTTAATGGCAGACTCCTGTTTCGCTATTTTTAAAAAATGAAACCTTTCTAATATCTATCCTTTAATCTGTTTTAAAATTCATGAACGTATCATAAATGCCCCCTTATATTAGTAAATAGAGACCTGTGGCAACACTTTAAGGCCTTTGGAGGTAGAGTTAAGTGTGGGCAGGATACTGCTGGAAGGAGGTGGTAGGAAAGGTAAAAGGTTGTTCCAGGAAAGGATAAAATAACAGAGTATCTCCCTTTATCTCAGACTCAAATGTAATTTAAAAAGTAAATACATGCCAGCTAGTAATCTGACTTGGTGACTGACTACTATCAGGAAATCAAGTGACAAGAAGATGACAGTATTTTGAGGTTGGCATTTTAATAAAAAATCTGTTGAAAATAACACTTGTATTATAATTTATTATACTAAGAGTCACGTATTTTTTTCTTGTGTTTTCTTTCAATCCTTACTAGATTAATAAAAATAATAATGTCTGCATCCAAAAGAGGTATTCCCTTCCTGATCTGGCAAAAATATTCTAATAATACATATTTGAGCAAAAAGCGAACACAGTATTATGCCCACTAATTTTGCTAATACAGTGCACGCTCTAATAAAAGACAAAGAACTATATGAAATGATTTTGAATAAAGTGTATTATAAACAGGAGTTACAGAAAACAGAACTTGTCATGAATCCTGCAAGGATCTGCAATGAATTCTTTCCCAAAGTTAAGAAAGAGTCATCTAGTAAAAATGATCCTTTTATTGTTTTGGGGTAAGTTTTAATGTCTAACATATCATTAGCAAAGAATGGTGTTTTTTTTTTATTTTTTCATTCCTTCTCATAGCCCAACTTACTATTTTAAATATTTTAGATGGAAATCTTCCTATTAAATCCACACCCACATTTGATTAAATAATTTACTAAATACAGCTTGCCCTATTCTTGATGACCCATGGTTACCAATAAGACCTATCAAATGTTTATGAGGTCAATAAATTGTTGGTTTTGACTCTCAGAATCCTCAGAATGCTTCATTTTTGTAGCAGATGATTTTCTTGTTTGTCCTGTCGGGTACCCCCTTATCAGTAGCATATATACAGAAGTTTTCTACCTCTTTGGCAGAATTTACTACATTGCCTATTATAACCAAAAAATAGCAATTGCCAAAGGAACCAGATAACCAAGTTTATACATGATTCTTGGTCAATAAGCTGCCAGTTTCATACTTGTATCAAGAAACAGTTCATAGGTTTATTATCAAAGACCCTTTAAAAAGGGTGCAGATTCAGCAGCATACCAGATGCCACAAATCTACTAATAGAAAACTACGGTGTTAATAAGACTAAGAATTCTTAAAACAACAAAATCTACAATGATTATAATAATAAAACTAACCGATATTACTAAGATGAACAAATTTCTTACCGTGAGCATTATGGGCTCACAGACTCTTTGCTTAAATTTGTCTCTGTTATTTCTTAGCCATAAAACAGCATCATAGGTATCACGATATCTCTGTCTCAGTTTATCTTCTTTTTGATTCATAAGATTGTCAAAACGTACAATATGATCATCTACACCTAAAATTGGGAGAAAATAACCAAAGCATTATTTCTCTGAAAACTTTAATTAGTAAAATAACCTATTAATAATACAAAAGAGTATCTTAGATCTAAAAGCTATAAATACCACTCAGCAAGTATCCAGCACAGTGAAAAAGACCCACCGTGGACAAATCATTCTCAAATTTCCAAACATCTGGGATACAAGATGATCTTTAAGCTATCAAAAATAAACAAGTCATGTACAAAATGAGAAAACACTAGACTTCCTATCAAAAAAACAATCACAATAGGTGTTCAAAATTCTGAGAAAAATTGTTTTCAAGCCAGATTTTTATATACAACAAAAAAGGGAGATAACAAAGTAAAGATTTTTCAGGGATGCAAAGACTCAATTCTCAAGTATCTCTTCCTAGGAGGTTACCTGAAGATGTACTCTTAGAAAATAAGGAATTAAAAAAAAATGAAGACACAGAATTCAGCAATAGCTATTTATCCAACACAGTAAAAGTGTGAGACAAGTCCTAGGTATCATTCATGTAACAGACCTTGAGAACAATCAGTTTAGATGGGAGGGGGAGGATGGAAGGTTTCAGAACTTGAAGATACTTTTTTTCCCAATTAAGGAAATGCCAAACTAAATGGCATTTCTAAAAAATGATAAATTAAAATCTTTTAAAAAAATTATCAATGAATGGAAATAAGGTCGTAATATACTACTTGGCTCTGTTGTGAACAAGTTTTACTGTTGTAATAACATAAATTATACTTAGTATTTCTAGCTGTTTGAATTAACCCATAAACAGAACATATAACATTTATTATGGTTCTCAATAAAATATATTTCAGCCTTTAAACTATAAAAACCAGAGTACACATTACAGATTTAGATTATGAGAAAGGAGGAAAGCAAAAAGCATTATCAATAAATGCTAAATGACAAAAAGAGTAAGAATATTTATAGTAAGTCACATTAATATATGATTACTAATATTAAAACAATAATCCCACTTGAGGAATTACAACAATAGGTTAAGAGAGGTGTCATGAGTTGAAATTCACATCTAAAGAAACAAACTATTAAAAGATGATATCTAAAGTTGATTAACCAAGATGTGGAGAAACAAAAATATGATTAAGACACATGAAAAACCACTAGAAGAAAAATTGCTGAAATAGTTAAAGAGTGCTTATGCTTGACAGTGAATCAGGAAGTTGTCTTATCTAGTTTTTTCTTCTCTTAAAACCATACACCTAGCATTTTGCTAAATACATTTTAAAATGTTTTTTAACTGATCTTAGTCATATATACTGAGAAGACAGACTGTAAGATCTCCTCTGAATAATGACCTAGCCATATGATCTACAGGAAAAAAAAATAATTATGAAACTGGAGAGGCTTCAAGGAAGAAAGCTAGAATAAAGAGCTTAAATTTGACCTGAGAAGTAACAGAAAACTGAGTGACTGTACAGAAAACAAAGTATTTTTAGGGAATTAAATCAACTGCCATAATCTGACCTAAGACAATGGTCTGCTAGTGGCAAATCATTACCCAACAGATACAGGTATTAAATGAGCTTCCTCAATAAGCAGAGCGGAACACTTAGGCATGATCAGGGAAAGAAGAAAGTCTATCAACAGAGACGTATCTCCCATTTTATAAACATGTCTTCACTCTAAGTTTAATAAAACTTACTCCTCTTCTCCTTCTCTAGAGTTTCCCTCTCTTTTCGCTTATCAATTATCTCGCTTTCGCATAATGCCTTTTCATCTTGAACTCGTCTCAGATCATCTGTAATGGCATCAATTTGGGGTTGAAGATTCTCACAGTTTTCTGTGGTCTTCAGTTCATTTTGCAAATCTTCTATCATTTTGCGGGTGTTACTTATTCTCCTCTGTCGGTCATGCTCTTCATTTTGTTTTACTGTTAAAGCCTGCTGAAGCTCCTCAATCTAATAAAACAAAAGCAGATTAGTATTAGAGATTGTTTTTTCTCCTGGTTTATATGGTTTTTATAGTGATAATAGTTTTAAAAATGCAAACACTCTAAGAATATGGGTTTTTTCCTCACTAAAAGGTATCCTGCTAGAATTAGACTGCTAATCCTACCAGACTGCTTGTCTCTTTACTTGTTCAGTAATACATACCAAGTATGCAGAGCAGTGCTTAGTATATAGTAGCATTCATTATATATTTGCTGAATAAGCAAAATATTTATAAAGCCAATCAGCAGATCTCTAAATATTTACAGGAAGATTTCACATACATCATAAAGCTGAAAATAGTTATATGGTACAACATTCAATAAAGCAGTAATAACAGAAACGATGATGAAGATTATATCCTACTAATTTTAAACCAAAATAAACCATTTTTTTTCAGTTACTTTCTACTAGTAATTCAAATTAATATTTTAAGATTTCAATCCTCAATCTATATGCTTATGTTCAGGGTACATGCATGCTAAGCTGCTTCAGTTGTGTCCTACTCTTTGCAACCTTATGGATTGCAGCTTGCCAGGCTCCTCTGTCCATGGGATTCTCCAGGCAAGAATACTGGAGTGGGTTGTTGTGAACTTCTCCAGGGGATCTTTGGAAATTTGGGTTGGTATCAATTTTCCTTTTTAAAAGTTTAGCTTTGACAGTATCAGACAATGAACTGAATATATGCCAAAATTCCCTCTCCTACAACACACAGAAGTGAAGAAAAAAATTTGAAAAAATAAGATGTATGTATGTGTGTGTATGTGACTGAAAATTAACAATGTTCAATGGTCCTGAAAGAAGCAAGCAGACAAGAAGCCATAGTGTTCAGCTAGGAAACCCATGTTTTAGGAGACTAAACTGGCAGGTCATGGGAGACAAGGATGGAATTAAGAATACACCAAACACATAAGGAATTCCAAGTCAATCAAAAAGGGACAAGAAATTTAACAAATATAACTTCTGCAATTCCAGCAAAAGAGACCACCAAGCTACCAAAAATCACTGAGCTGCTGAAAAAATTTTACACCAAGAAGTCTCTTTTGACACTGACCTGAAAAACTGCAAAGCAACCTGATGGTACCCTGTCCTTCTAGCTAAGTTTTGAGTTCTGTTTTTAACTCATTCAACACCTTCATCCAATAAACTACCATAACTAACTAATCTGTACACCCAAGTTCAGCTCAGGCACAGTAAGTCCAAGCCTCTTAGATAATCCACGTTCGCTAGGATACTATCCACATACTGCTCTGAATATTTAATTTCTCTGAATGCCCTCTCTTCTTGTTCTAAGTAAAATTTGGTGATTGCTGGAAGACACTTCTCCCTGGAGCCCTTTCAAATGGTGACCTTTTCCTGCTATAATCCTTCAGGATACTTCAGGACTCAGGTGGGGAGGGTGTCCTCATTAATCTCCACTGTACTACTTTCTCCGTCAACTGAGCCCCACTTCGGATCCTTTGAAGACCATGCGATCAGATGTTACCACCCATTATCTTTGCGATGTTAACTGCCTCCCTCAAAATCTCTCCTCACACCCTTCATTCAATCATGACTTTAGCACCCGACTACGACTACCTTTTCTTTCCATCATTATGCTGGCCATCATGGTATTTCAACATACATACAGAAAACCAGTTTAAGTCTTTGGCCTCTGTGTTCCTTGACTTCAACTTCAACCATCTTTTTCCTAAACACCACCTCGGCCAACCTCTCCTATGGTTATATTTAATGATATCCATTCACCAAAAAAATCATACCACCTCCGAAAACTATATTCCCACAATCCTACTCTTTGATCACTCTCTTCCTTCCCTTCCATTTTACTTCCATGGTATTACAACTGTTGTTTGACTACAGAGTCCTGCAAACCACAGAGCCAACTATCTTTTCACCATCAACCACCCCCCTCCTCATTTCTTTCCTTCACCCGCTGAGGTTCCACAACTCAGCATGAGAATCACTCCCATGCAAAGACGTGCTGACCCCACACCATTCCTAATTTACATTAGCAAGGGAAAAGGTCAGTCCTTATTAAACCTAAATATATACCTTCAATTTATCTGGATCTAAACAACTGAACTAATTGGAGAGATTTTTGAAAACAGGTCTTACTTCAAATTTATGGCCACATAACTTAAACAGGCACTCAGAACTCCCCCAAAACACTACTACGTTTGTCTAATAAATGTATTATTTACATTTACATTTGACAGCAAAGTAACATCTCTGCTCTTTTGTACGCTGTCTAGGTCTGTCACAGCTTTTCCTTGAAGGAGCAGCATCTTTTAATTTCACAGCTGCAGTTACCATCCACAGTGATTTTGGACAAATGCTCTCATTCTGAGATGAATTCACATCTTCTCCTCCTTCCTCAATCCAATATTGCTAAAGGCCATCTACTCACTCAGTTAATATGAGACTATCTCAGATCTCATTAACAGCAGTGTTAAAAGCAGACTACTCTGATCAGAGTACTTCCTCCTTTTAAAACCATCATCCTACCTCCAAGTATAATCACTCTGCTTTATCTTATATAATATAAGAGTTCTTATAGCTACCTAAATCTAACCCTCCAAGGCTACTCCAAGCAATGTTTCTCAAGTTATTCATGGTGAAGGAACAGTAAAAAAACTCTTGGCAACCACAAGTCACTTTTATCAATTGTTGTTCGGACACTAAATTATGTCTAACTCTTTGTGACCCCATGGATAGCACTCCAGGCTTCCTTGTCCTTCTCCATATCCTAGAGTTTGCTCAAACTCATGTCCACTGAGTCCGTGATGCCAACCAATCATCTCATCCTCTATCGTCCCCTTCTCCTCCTGCCTTCAATCAGGGTCTTTTCCAATGAGTCAGTTCTTTACATCAGGTGGCCAAAGTATTGGAACTTCAGCTTCAGCATCAGTCATTGCAATGAATACTCAGAATTAATTTCCTTTAGGATTGACTGGTTTGATGTCCTTGTTGTCCAAGGAACTCTCAAAAGTCTTCTCCAACACCACAGTTAGAAAGCATCAACTTTTAGGTGATCAGCCTTCTTTATGGTCCAACTCTCACATCTGTACATGACTACTGGAAAAACCACAGCTTTAACGATACAGACCTTTGACAGCAAAGTAATGTCTCTGCTCTTTTTTACACTGTCTAGGTCTGTCACAGCTTTTCCTCCAAGGAGCAAGCATCTTTTAATTTCACAGCTGCAGTTACCATCCACAGTGATTTTGGACAAAAAATAAAGTCACTGTTTCCATTGTTTCCCCTTCTATTTGCCATGAAGTGGTGGGACTAGATGACACGATCTTAGTTTTTTGAATATTGATTTTCAACCCAGCATTTTCACTCTCCTCTTTCACCTTCATCAAGAGGCTCTTTAGTTCCTCTTTCACTTTCTGCCATAAGGGTGGTATCATCTGCATATCTCAGGTTATCGATATTTCTTGTGGCAATCTTGATTCCAGCTTCTGTTTCATCAAGCCTAGAGTTTCACATGATGTATTCTGCATGTAAGTTAAATAAGCAGGGTGACAAAATACAGCCTTGATATACTCCTTTCCCTTCTGAAACAAGTCCGTTGTTCCATGTACAGTTCTAATTATTGCTTCTTGACCTGCATATAGGTTTCTCAGGAGGCAGGAAAGACGGTCTGGTATTCCCATCTCTTTAAGAAGTTTCCACAGTTTGTTGTGACCCATACAGTCAAAGGCTTTAGCATAGTCAATGAAGCAGAAGTAGATGTTTTTCTGGAATTCTCTTCCTTTCTCTATGATCCAGTGGATGTCAGCAATTTGATTTCTGGTTCTTATGTCTTTTCTAAATCCAGCTTGTACATCTGAAGTTTTCGGTTCACATACTGCTGAAGTCTAACTTGAAGGATTTTGACAATTACTTTGCTAGCATGTGAAATATAAGAAACTGCACATTAGCGTGAACATTCTTTGGCATTGCCCTTTTTTTAGGATGGGAATGAAAACTGACCTTTTCCAGGTCAAAACCCTGTGGGCACCAGGACCCAGGATAAACAAGCAGTGACCCCACAAGAGACTAAGCCCAGCTTGTCTGTGAGTCTTCAGAAGTCTCTGGTGGAAGCGTGGTCAACAGTGGCCTGCAGCAGGGTCAGGGGCACTGACTGCAGCAGTCCTGGGAGGTACGGCAAGCTGGCGTAAGTCCTTTTGGGAAGGTCGCCGTTACCCCTACCATAGTTTGCCCTTAGGTCAAACTACAGGGAGGGAACATAGTTCCATCAGTTAGCAGAAAATTGGATTAAAGATTTACTGAGAACAGCCTTGCCCATCAGTTTAGTTCGGTCATTCAGTCATATCCGAACCCTTTGCGACCCCATGGACTGCAGCACGCCAGGACTCCCAGTCTATCACCAACTCCTGGAGCTTGCTCAAACTCATGTCCATTGAGTCGGTGATGCCATCCAACCATCTCATCCTCTGTCGTCCCCTTCTCCCCCTGCCCTCAATCTTTCCCAGCAACAGGGTCTTTTCCAATGAGTCAGTTCTTCAGATCAGGTGGCCAAAGTACTGGAGCTTCAGCACCAGTTTTTCCAATGAATATGCAGGATTGATTTCCTTTAGGATGGACTGTTTGGATCTCCTTGCAGTCCAAGGGACTCTCAAGAGTCTTCTCCAACACCACAGTTCAAAAGCATCAATTCTTCAGCACTCAGCTTTCTTTATAGTCCAACTCTCACATCCATACATGACTACTGGAAAAACAATAGCTTTGACTAG
>NW_011495030.1:1517410-1534251 GCF_000754665.1 Bison bison bison
TACCAAGGAGTAAAAAAAAAAAAAAAAACTCACTGCCCACCAGAGTAAGATGCAGTTTTCCCCACAGCCAGTCCCTCCTATCAGGAAGCTTCCATAAGCCTCTTATCCTCATTCATCAGAGAACAGATAGAATGAAAACCACAATCACATAAAACTAACCAAATTCATCACATGGATTACAGCCTTGTCTAACTCAATGAAACTACAAGCCACGTGATGTAGGGCCAGCCAAGAAAGATCATCTGCATATCTGAGGTTGTTGGTTTTTCTCCCAACAATATTGATTCAAGCTTGTGATTCATCCAGCCTGGCATTTTTTATGACATATTCTGCATGTAATTTAAATAAGCAGGGTGACTATACAGCCTTGATGTACTCCTTTCCCAATCTGGAACCAGTCAGTTGTTCCATGTCTGTTTCTAACTACTGCTTCTTGACCCATATACAGGTTTCTCAGGAAACAGGTGCAGTGGTCTGGTACTTGCATGTCATTAAGAATTTTCCACAGTTTGGGGAGACAGATAAAGATGGCAGAGGAGTAAAATGGTGAGATCACCAGCCTCCCCACAAATACATCAAAATCTCATCAAGATACAGAACAATTCCTACAAAGAACCTCTAGGTGACAGCCATTACTATGGCTCAGAGGATAAAGCGTCTGCCTGCAATGCAGGAGACCCAGGTTCGATCCCTGGGCTGGGAAGATCCCCTAGAGAAGGAAATGGCAACCCACTCCAGTATTCTTGCCAGGAGATCCCATAGACAGAGGAGCCTGCCAGGCTACAGTCCACGGGGTTGCAAAGAGTCGGACACAACTGAGCAACTTCACACACACACAGGTGACAACAGAAGACCCCAGGCCTCCAGGAGGCAGGCTAAGCTCCCTGGAATCAGATAAGAGAGAGTACAGAGACACAAAAAGGGAAGAGACAGAGAACTTCTGGATCAGAGGGAGGGAGGGAACAGTGAAGGAAGAAGAGTTCCCAAGCACAGGAATGCACAGGTGAGCCCAAGGGGAGCTGCAGAATCTTGGAAAGCCAAGCAAAGCAGGGACCTAGAGGCAGAAAACAGAGAAAGCTGCTGCACTTCTCAGCTCTTAAACAGCTCATGGACTGTGGCCCTGACTAGACAGTGTGCTTGGGGAACCCAGAGAAGCCCACAGAAGCCCTGCAGGGAAGAGGGTGCTGAGAGAGGCGCAGCATACAAACCTCAGAAGTGCAGACAAGCCCTGCGGTGTAGAGGGTGAGGGGCGTGGTGTGAGAGAGGCACAGCGACACATACAAAGCTCTGAGGGCACACGGACCTTGTGGCACAGAGGACGGGCCCTGGGGGCTGAGAAAGGGGCACACAAACCCTTTCAGGGTACACGAACCTTGTGGCACAGAGGGTGAGCTCAGAGGGCTGGGGAAAGCCCACACAACTCTCCATGATGCAGAGGGCAGGGGTGGGCAGCCAAAAAATGATCCACACAAGTCCCTACCTAGAAAGCTTTGGCCTATGGGGCGGGACTGGGGATGGAAGCACTGGCAATGATTCCAGGAACAGGTAGGGGGCTGGTGGCAGTGAAGATATGCTGAGAGGGCCACTTTGAGGTGGCTGCAGAAATAGATGTGTCTAACACTGCCAAGCCAGAAGGGCTGCCCAAAGACACACTGAATCCACAGACATTGGAAACCTACTATTGGACACTGAGCTGCCCTTCAGAGACAAGACCCAGTTTGATCAACCAGAACACAGGCACAAGCTCCCCAACCATGAAAATATTACAGGACACTAACCCAACCCCATCCATGGGGGCAGACTCCACAACCAAGAACTATGATCTTGAGAACTTTTTCTTCTTTTTTAAATCATACTGTTTATTCCCCCAACATATTTCTACCTTTACATTAGACTTGTGGTGCTAGGGAGTTTTCCTCTTTGTTTTTCTTGTTAAAAAAAAAGAAATTAAAAAATCTTTTTCACCCTTGGGTGATTTTGTTTTTTTATATATTTGTTTATATATATAATGTATATGTTTTTATATATATATTAAAATATATAAAAAATATTTTACATATTTTTATATATTTGATTGCTTTCTTATAGTTCTTTACCAGCTGTAGCTATTTCTGAATATATATAAATCTTTTTCACATATGTCTATTTGTTTTTGTTTTTCTATTTTTCTCTCCCTTCTCCTTTTTCTTTTTCTTAGCCTTCACTCTTTTCACCATGTAAGTTAAACTGTTATGCTCTCCTGGCTATACTCCTCAGCTGGCACTCTGCTCAGCCTCAGTTTTCCAGATTGAGCATTAGTTAGCTCTGCTTTTAAATGGTTGATACCTTAGAATACTTTGGTTATAACTGTGCATGAAAGTGTGTATATGTCCTATTATTTCTGCAATCTTACCATCCATCTGGGTTCATCTTTTATTTCATGTCATGTTTTACTTTTTGTCTTGGTATGTTTGCTTTAGCTCCCTTTAATCCCATAACAAGTGACTTATGGAGGCCCAATCCACTGACCAGGGATCACACCCGAACCAGTGAGGTGGGAGCATTGAGTCCAAGATCCCAGACTGCCAGAGAACTCCTAACCCCAGGGGGTATTAATTACTGAGAACTTTGACACCTGTACACAAAGCCTAGTATCATCCAGCTGTTGATAGCATCCACCCAGGACACTTTACCAAAACGACAAGCAAGAAAAAACCACATCATCAACAATCATCAACAGATAGGAGTCCCACAGGCACTCCAAAATATACCACCTCACACAGCCCTTCCCATCGGGTGCGGTGGGGGGTGGGTGGGTTGGGGGAACCTCCCCTCTTCCCACTAGAACACAGGCACAAGTCACCCCTAATAAGAAGTCAACACAAACTACTAAACCAACCTTTCCTCCAAGGACAAAAACCAAAACCAAAAAGGTATACAACCCTAAAGCCTGGATAAAGGAGACCTCAATCAGAGCAAGTTAGAAAAAAATAAAAAGACAGAGAAATGCAGTACAAATGAAAGAACAAAGGAGAAACTCACATCACCAAATAAAGAGGAAATAAGCAATCTATCTGAAAAAGAAATCAGAATGATGGTAGTAAAGATGTTCCAAAGACTTGAAAATAGAATGGAGAAAACGCAAGAAACAATTAATACAGTTGCCAAGGACACAGAAGAAATAAAGAATAAGCAAACTGAGATGAATAACACAGTTACTGAAATTAAAAATACTCTAGAAGGAACCAACAGCACAATAACTGAGGCAGAAGAATGGTTAAGTGAGCTGGAAGATAGAGTGGTGAAAATAACTGCTGAAGAGCACAATAAAGGAAAAGAATGAGAAGAACTGAGGATAGCCTCAGAGACCTCTGGGACAATATTAAACACACCAACATTCGAGTTACAGGGGTTCCAGAGGAAGAAGAAAAAAAGAAAGGCACTGAGAACATTTTGAAGAAATTATAGTTGAAAACTTCCCCAACATGGAAATGAAATAGTCCATCAAGTCCAAGAAGCACAGAGAATCCCTTACAGGATAAAACCAAGGAGAAACACATCGAGACTCATATTAATCAAGCTAACAGAGATTAAACAGAAAGAAAGAATATTAAAAGCAGCAAGGGAAAACCCATATGATTAACAGCAGATTTTTCAGCAAAAACTCTGCAGGCCAGAAGGGAATGGCAGGATATATTTAAAGCACTGAAAGAAAAAAATCTACAACCAAGATTACTATACATGGCAAAGATCTCATTCAAAATTGATAGAGAAAATCAAATGCTTTATAGAAAAATAAAAGTTAAGAGAATTTAGCACCACCAAACCAGCCTTACAACAAATATTAAAGGGACTTACATAGCCAGTAAACACAAGAGAAAGGAAAGATTATAAAAACAAACCCAAAACAATTAAGAAAAAGCCAATAGGAACATATATATCAATCATTTCTTTAAATGCAAATGGATTAACTGAACCAACCAAAAGATACTAACTGAATGAAATACAAAAATAAGACTCATTGCATGGTGCCTACAAGAGACCCAAGAGACCTAGAGACACATACATACTGAAAGTAAAAGGATGGACAAAGATATTCCATGCAAATGCAACCCGAAAGAAAGCGAGAGGCAATCTTTATTGCAGAAAAAATAGATTTTACAATAAATAATGTAATAAGAGATCAAGAACGGTACTACATAATGATCAAGGGGTCAATCCAAGAAGACACAGCAATTGTAAATATTTGTAAAATATTTGTAAAATAAAAAAAATTGTAAATATGCACCCAACATAGGAACATCTCATATGTTAGTGTTTATACAAGGCAAACACTAACAGGCATAAAAGGGAAAATCACAGTAATACAATAATACTAGGGCATTTTAAAACTGCACTTGCACCAAAGGACAGATCATCAAAACAGAGAATCAATAAGGAAACACAAGCCTTAAATGAAACATAAGATCAAATGGATCTAACTGTTATATTCAGGACTTTTCATCCAAATGCAAAAGAACACAACTTCTTCTTAAGTGCACATGGAACATTCTCCAGGAGAGACTACATCTTGGGCCACAAGTCAAGCCTCAGTAAATTTAAGAAAACTGAAATAGTATCAAGTATCTCCTCTGACCACAAAGCTATGAGACTACAGGAAAAAAAAAAGAAAGCAAAAAACACAAACCCATGAAGATTAAACAATACATTACTAGATAACAAAGAGGTTACTTAAATAAGAAGGGAAATTAAAAAATTCCTTGAAACAAATGACAATGAAAACACAACAACCCAAGACCTATGGGATTCAGCAAAAGCAGTTCTAAGAGGGAATTTTATATAGCAATACAATCCTACCTCAAGAAACAAGAAAAACATCAAATAGACAACCTAACTCCACATCTAAAGCAGCTGGAAAAATAAGAACAAAAATCCCCAGAGTCAGCAGAAGGAAATAAATTATAAAGATCAAAGCAGAAATAAATGAAAAAAGAAATGAAGGAAACAATAGCAAAGATTAATGAAACCAAGAAAGCTGGCTCTTTGAGAAGATAAGACTGACAAACCACTAGCCAGACCATCAAGAAAAAAAAACGGAAGAAAAATCAACAAAATTAGAAATTAAAAAGGAAAGGTTACAAAAGACACAGAAATACAAACGACCATAAGAGAATATTATGAGTAACTATATGCTAATAAAATGGACAATCTAGAGGAAATGGACAGATTCTTAGACAAGTTCAACCTCCCATGACTGAACCAGGAAGAAAGAGAAATTATGAACAAGACAATTACAAACACTGAAACTATGATAAAAAATCTCCCAAAAAACAAAAGTCCAGGGTCAGATGGCATCACAGGGCAATTCTATCAAACATTTAGAGAAGAGCTAATGCCTACTTTTCTGAAACTCTTCGAAAAAACTGCAGAAGGAACACCTCTAAACTCATTCTACGAGGCCACCATCACCCTGATAGGAAAACCAGGCAAAGACAACACAAGAATAGAAAAATACAGGTCAATATCACTGATCAACATAGATGCAAAAATCCTCAACAAAATTCTAGCAAACAGAATTCAACAACATATTAAAAAACTCACACACCATTGACAGCTTACGGTGAACAATGTTGGATTCGAGATTTCTGAAGGAGAGAACTTTGCTTTGGGACCAAAGACACAGCTGCAGTTACTCAAGGCCTTCATGAGGCAGAAGTTTTATTAAAGTGGAAACGGACAGAGACAGCTTCTGACAAAGACACCAGAAGGGGCAGAGAGGGGCCACTCACTAGGTTTATCAAGATCTTATACACTTTTTCAACTGGTTATTACCCACAGAAAGGTCTTACCAGACCGACTCCCACAACCTACATCTTTCAGTTCAGTTCAGTTCAGTCGCTCAGTCGTGTCCAACTCTTTGCAACCCCACGAATGGCAGCATGCCAGGCGTCCCTGTTCACAACAAACTCCCGGAGTTCACTCAGACTCAAGTCCATTGAGTCAGTGATGCCACCCAGCCATCTCATCCTCTAGCATCCCCTTCTCCTCCTGCCCGCAATCCCTCCCAGCATCAGAGTCTTTTCCAATGAGTCAGCTCTTCACATGAGGTGGCCAAAATACTGGAGTTTCAGCTTTAGCATCATTCCCTCCAAAGAAATCCCAGGGCTGATCTCCTTCAGAATGGACTGGTTGGATCTCCTTGCAGTCCAAGGGACTCTCAAGAGTCTTCTCCAACACCACAGTTCAAAAGCATCAATTCTTCGGCGTTCAGCCTTCTTCACAGTCCAACTCTCACATGCATACATGACCACAGGAAAAACCATAGCCTTGACTAGACGAACCTTTGTTGGCAAAGTAATGTCTCCGCTTTTGAATATGCTATCTAGGTTGGTCATAACTTTCCTTCCAAGGAGTAAGCGTCTTTTAATTTCATGGCTGCAGTCACCATCTGCAGTGATTTTGGAGCCCAGAAAAATAAAGTCTGACACTGTTTCCACTGTTTCCCCATCTATTTCCCATGAAGTGATGGGCCCAGATGCCATGATCTTCGTTTTCTGAATGTTGAGCTTTAAGCCAACTTTTTCACTCTCCACTTTCACTGTCATCAAGAGGCTCTTTAGTTCCTCTTCACTTTCTGCCATAAGGGTGGTGTCATCTGCATATCTGAGGTTATTGATATTTCTCCTGGCAATCTTGATTCCACCTTGTGCTTCTTCCAGTCCAGCGTTTCTCATGATGTACTCTGCATAGAAGGTAAATAAGCAGGGTGACAATATACAGCCTTGACGTACTCCTTTTCCTCCTTGGAACCAGTCTGTTGTTCCATGTCCAGTTCTAACTGTTGCTTCCTGACCTGCATACAGATTTATCAAGAGGCAGATCAGGTGGTCTGGTATTCCCATCTCTTTCAGAATTTTCCACAGTTTATTGTGATCCACAGAGTCAAAGGCTTTGGCATAGTCAATAAAGCAGAAATAGATGTTTTTCTGGAACTCTCTTGCTTTTTCCATGATCCAGCGGATGTTGGCAATTTGATCTCTGGTTCCTCTGCCTTTTCTAAAACCAGCTTGAATAGCTGGAAGTTCACAGTTCACGTATTGCTGAAGCCTGGCTTGGAGAATCTTGAGCATTACTTAACTAGAGTGTGAGATGAGTGCACCTGGGTGGTAGTTTGAGCATTCTTTGGCATTGCCTTTCTTTGGGATTGGAATGAAAACTGACCTTTTCCAGTCCTGTGGCCACTGCTGAGTTTTCCAAATTTGCTGGCATATTGAGTGCAGCACTTTCACAGCATCATCTTTCAGGATTTGGAATAGTTCAACTGGAATTCCATCACCTCCACTAGCTTTGTTCGTAGTGATGCTTCCTAAGGCCCACTGGACTTCACATTCCGGGATGTCTGGCTCTAGGTCAGTGATCACACCATTGTGCTTATCTGTGTCATGAAGATCTTTTTTGTACAGTTCTTCTGTGTATTCTTGCCACCTCTTCTTAATATCTTCTGCTTCTGTTAGGTTCATACCATTTCTGGCCTTTATTGTGCCCGTCTTTGCATGAAATGTTCCCTTGGTATCTCTAATTTTCTTGAAGAGATCTCTAGTCTTTCCCAGTCTGTTGTTTTCCTCTATTTCTTTGCATTGATCACTGAGGAAGGCTTTCCTATCTCTTCCTGCCATTCTTTGGAACTCTGAATTCAGATGCTTATATTTTTCCTTTTCTCCTTTGCTTTTCACTTCTCTTCTTTTCACAGCTATTTGTAAGGCCTCCCCAGACAGCCATTTTGCTTTTCTGCATTTCTTTTCCATGGGGATGGTCTGATCCCTGTCTCCTGTACAATGTCACGAACCTCATACCATGGTTCATCAGGCACTCTATCTATCAGATCCAGGCCCTTAAATCTATTTCTCACTTCCACTGTATAATCATAAGGGATTTGATTAGGTCATACCTGAATGGTCTAGTGATTTTCCCTACTTTTTTCAATTTAAGTCTGAATTTGGCAATAAGGAGTTCATGATCTGAACCACAGTCAGCTCCCGGTCTTGTTTTTGTTGACTGTATAGAGCTTCTCCATCTTTGGCTGCAAAGAACATAATCAATCTGATTTCGGTGTTGACCATCTGGTGATGTTCATGTGTAGAGTCTTCTCTTGTGTTGTTGAAAGAGGGCATTTGCTATGACCAGGGCATTTTCTTGGCAAAACTCTATTAGTCTTTGCCCTGCTTCATTCCGTATTCCAAGGCCAAATTCACCTGTTACTCTAGGTGTTTCTTGACTTCCTACTTTTGCATTCCAGTCCCTATAATGAAAAGGACATCTTTCTTGGGTGTTAGTTCTAAAAGGTCTTGTAGGTCTTCATAGAACCGTTCAACTTCAGCTTCTTCAATGTTTCTGGTTGGGGCATAGACTTGGATTACTGTGATACTGAATGGTTTGCCCTGGAAACGAACAGAGATCATTCTGTCGTTTTTGAGACTGCATCCAAGTACTGCATTTCAGACTCTTTTGTTGACCATGATGGCCACTCCATTTCTTCTGAGGGATTCCTGCCCGCAGTAGTAGATATAATGGTCATCTGAGTTAAATTCACCCATTCCAGTCCATTTGAGTTCGCTGATTCCTAGAATGTCGACATTCACTCTGGCCATCTCTTGTTTGACCACTTCCATTTGCCTTGATTCATGGACCTGACAGTCCAGATTCCTATGCAATATTGCTCTTTACAGCATTGGACCTTGCTTCTATCACCAGTCACATCCACAGCTGGGTATTCTTTTTGCTTTGGCTCCATCCCTTCATTCTTTCTGGAGTTATTTCTCCATTGATCTCCAATAACAGGATTAGCCAGAAGGGTCTTAAGGAGAAAATGTCCTTCAGTAAGATACACTGTTGTTATATAATCATTAGTACAGAGTTTAAGGAAAAACATACACTTGAGCAACATCAGTTGCTTTGCTGACCATTAGCTCTGGGCTTAAAGAAAGTTAAGTCTTAGAAGAAATAGATTGTTGCCAAACAACTCAGAGCTTAAGAAAAAAATGTCTTAGATGACTAAGACAAAGGAATGTAGGGGGAAAAATGTCTGTCCCTTTCTCCTCCTCCAGGGTCCAGGACCCCTTTCTCATTGAGGGCCCCAGACTCCTTATCAACCTACCTAAGAATTAACTCCCTCACCATGACCAAGTCAGGTTTATTCCAGGGATGCAAGGATTCTTTAATATATGCAAATCAATCAAAGTGAAACACCATATTAACAAATTGAAAGATAAAAAACATACAATCATCTTAATAAAAAAAAAAAAAAAAATTTGACAAAACTCAGCACCCCTTTATGATAGAAACACTTCAAAAAATGGGCATAGAAGGAACCTACCACAACATAGTAAAGGCCGTATATGATAAGCTCACAGCAAACACCATTCTCAATGGTGAAAAACTGAAAGCATTGCCTCTAATATGAGGAACAAGACAAGGGTGTCTACTCTCACCACAATTATTCAACACAGTTCTGGAAGTCATAGCTATGGCAAGTAGAGAAGAAAAAGAAATAAAAGGAATCCAGATAAGAAAAGAAGAAGTAAAGCTCTCACTGTCTGCAGATGACATGATACTATACGCAGAAAACCCCAAAGAAACTATCAGAAAATTACTATAGCTAATGAGTGAATTTAGAATAGAAGCAAGATATAAAGTCAATACACAGAAATCACTTGCAGTCCTATGTACTAACAATGAAAAATCAGAAAGAGAAGTTAAGGAAACAATCTCACTCACCACCGCAACAAAAAGAATAAAATATCTAGGAATAAACCTACCTAAGGAACAAACCTACCTAAGGAGACAAAAGAACTGTATGTGGAAAATTATAAGACACTGATGAAAGAAATCAAAGATGACATAAACAGATGGAGAGATATTCCATGTTCCTGGGTAGGAAGAATCAATATTGAGAAAATGAGTATACTACCAAATGCAATCTACAGATTCAATGTGATCCCTATCAAATAACCAATGGCATTTTTCACAGAACTAGAACAAAAAATTTCACAGTTCATAGGGAAACACAAAGACCCCTGAATAGCCAAAGCAGTCTTGAGAAAGAAGAATGGAGCTGGAGGAATTAACCTTCCTGATTTCAGACTACAAAATACTACAAAAGCTACAGTCATCAAAACAGTATGGTACTGGCACAAAAAACAGACCAATGGAACAAGACAGAGAGCCCAGAGATAAACCCATGCACCTATGGATGTCTTATTTTTGACAAAGGAGGCAAGAATACACAATGGGGCAAAGATAGCCTCTTCAATACGTGGTGCTGGGAAAGTTGAACAGCTACATGTAAAAAAGGAAATTAAACACTTCCTAAAGCCATACACAAAATAAGCTCAAAAGGGTTAAAGACCTAAATGTAAGACACGAGACTATAAACCTCTTGGAGAAAAACACAGGCAAAACACTGGATGACATAAATCAAAGCAATATCCTCTATGACCCACCTCCTAGAGTAAAGGAAATAAAACCAAAAATGAACCAGTGGGACCTAATTAAACTTAAAAGCTTTTACACACCAAAGGAAACTACAAACAAGCTGAAAAGTCAACCCTCAGAATAGGAGAAAATAATCGCAAAGGAAACAACTAACAAAGAATTAATTTCCAAAATTTGCAAGCAGCTCAAGATCAGAAAAATAAACAACCCTATCAAAAAGTAAGGAAAAAGACCTAAACAGACATTTCTCCAAAGAAGACATACAGATGGCTTACAAAAACATGAAAATATGCTGAACACCACTCATTATTAGAGAAATGCTAATCAAAACTACAATGAGATACCAACTCACACCAGTCAGAATGGCCATCATCAAACAGTCTACAAACATTAAATGCTGCAGAGGGTGTGAAGAAAAGGGACCCCTCCTGCATTGCTGGTTGGAATGTAAACTGTCACAGCCACAATGGAAGATGGCACAAAGATTCCTAAAAAAGCTAGAAATAAAAACCACCATATGACCCAGTAATCCCACTCTTAGGCATATACCCTGAGGAAACCAAAATTGAAAAAGACACATGTACATTGTTCTTTGTACATTGTACCCCCATGTTCACTGTAGCACTATTTACAACAGCTAGAACATGGAAGCAACCTAGATGTCAATCGAAAGATCAATGGATAAAGTAGCTGTGGTACATATTTGATGGATTATTACTCAGCCAGAAGAAGGAACACATTTGAGTCAGTTCTAAAGAGGTGGACAAACCTAGAGCCTATCATACAGAGTGAAGTAAGTCAAAAATATGGAAATCTAGAAAGACAGTACTGATGATAGAGCAGCAAAGGAGGAAGACGTACAAAACAGACTATGGACATGGAGGGAGAGGAGGAGGGAGAAGGTGAGATGTATGGAGAGAATAACATGGAAACTTACAATACCATATGTAAAATAAACAGCCAATGGGAATTTGCTGTATGACTCAGGGAACTCAAACAGGGGCTCTGTAACAATCTCGAGGGGTGGGATGGGGAGGGAGATGGGAAGAAGGTTTAAGAGGGAGGGGACATATGTATACCTATGATTGATTCTTGTTGATGTTTGACAGAAAACAACAAAATTCTGTAAAGCAATTATCCTTCGATTAAAGAAATAAATTTTTAAAAAAACTTTTCAGTTTGCTGTGATCTACACAGTCAAAGGCTTTAGCATAGTCAATGAATCAATTACAACAACAAAAAATTGTTAATAATAATTTTGGAAAACAGTTTGGCAAATTCTTCAAAAGTTACATGTATACCTATGATAGCTTACTTATAGGAAATTATCCAAAAGAAACGAAAGCACATCTTGTATTACATAAGAACTTCACAACAGTTTTAGTACTAGCATCAAACCAGAAACAAACTAGACATCTGTGAACAGATAAATGAATAAACAAATTGTGATCTCAAGAAAAGTGGAAAATAAAACCTGAACAAAAATAATAATATAACATATCAAAATCTGTGATATTGATATCAGGTACAGCAGTGATGAGAGGAAAACATAGCATTAAGTGCATATACACAAGAAATGGAGAAAATTCTCAAATCAATAATCTGAGCATCAACCTCAGGAACCTAGAAAAAGAGCAAAACAAACCAACATCAAGCAGAAGAAAGGAAGTGATAAAAATATGAACGAACTTCAATGAAATCAGAAAAATAACAGAGAAAAATCAGTGAAACAAAGGGCTAGTTCATTGCAAAAAACAATAAAATTAACATACCTCTACCAAGACTGACCCCATGCTCACACTCCACCAAAAGAAAAAAAAAAGTAAGACACAAATTACCAATATCAGGAATCAAACAGGGATATCAATTATCACTACAGAATCCACCAAAATCGAAAGAATAGTAAGAAAATTTATGAATAGGTAAATTAAACAACTTAGATAAAATGGACCAATTTCGGCGGGGGGCGGGAGAGGGAATCACTAGCACAAGTAAACCAACTGAAAGATTATCTGAACTGCCCTATAACTTTACTAAATTCATAATTTTAAAACTCTAAAAGCAAATCACCAGACCCAGATAAGTGTTATTTCAGAATTATTAAGAATATTTAAAGAAGAATTAACTCAAATCCTACAGTATCTTCCAAAACTGGGGAAGAGGAGAGAACACTTCTGAATTCATTTTAAAAAACTAGTTATTATCCTGATATCAAAAGCAGACAAGCATGAAGAGAAAACCAGAGTATGTGCCTCATGAATATAGATACAAAAATTCTTTAAATGTTAGCTAACAGAATTTAACAGTGTGTAAAAGGAATTACAAATTTATACACCATAACCAAGCAGGGTTTACTTCAGAAATGTAAGGTTGATTTGATATTCAACAATCAATGAAATTCATTTTTAATGATGAATTTCAATTCATCAAGCTAAAATTGAACATGTGCATGACCATATCAATAGATATGCAGAAAAAGCATCTGACAAAATCCAACACTCACTTATGATATTCTCAGAAACATAGAAATAGAGAACTTCCTGATCTATAAAAAATCTACAGCTAGTGTTATACTCCACAGTGAAAAAATGAATGCTTTCCTCCTAAGACCAGGAATAAGGCAAGGATGTCCACTCTTACCATCTTTTGTCAACACAGTGCTGGAATTTCTAGCCAGTGCAGTAAGGCAAGAAAGGAAATAAAAAGCATAAAAATCAGAAAGGAAGAAATAAAGTTGTCTCCATTTGTAGATGACAAGCTTGCCTCTGAAAAAAATTCCAAGTAAATTATTTCAAAAAAAAGAGAAAAAAGAAAAATCAAGGGAAAAACTTTGGTGTAATCTAACAAAACACAGAGAACTTATATGCTGAAAACTATGTAATGCTGATGGGAAAAAAATCAAAGATCTAAATAAATGGTGACACTCTGTGTTCATAGATTAGAAGATTCAACATGGTATTTTCTATCCTCCCCCAAACTGATATATATGTTTAATGCAAGTCCTATTAAAATCCTCGCAATGTTTTTCTGTAGACACAGAAAAGATTTGGATGTCAACAAGATGACAAAGGAACTCTGAAAATCCTTTCCTCCAGAAACTTAATGAAAATGTTAGCAAAAAGTCAAAAAATTAACTCTTTCAGAACTCTGGAATTACTCTGCATGTAAGTTAAATAAGCAGGGTGACAATATAAAGCCTTGACACACTCTCCCAATTTGGAACCAGTCCATTGTCCATATCCGGTTCGAACTGTTGCTTCTTGACCTGCACACGGATTTCTCAGGAGGTAGGGTAAGGTGGTCTGGTTTCCCATCTCTTCAAGAATTTTCCAGTTTGTTGTGATCCACACAGTCAAAGGCTTTAGCATAGTCAATGAAGCAGAAGTAGATGTTTTTCTGGAATTCTCCTGCTTTTTCGATAATCCAATGGATGTTGGCAATTTGATCTCTGGTTCCTGTGCCTTTTCTAAATCCAGTGTGAACATCTGGAAGTTCTCAGTTCCTGTAATGTTGAAGGCTAGCTTGGAGAATTTACAGTGTTACTTTGCTGGCATGTGAAATGAGTGCAATTGTGTGGTAGTTTGAACATTCTTTGGCATCGCCTTTCTTTGGGATTGGAATGAAAACTGACCTTTTCCAGTCCTGTGGCCACTGCTGAGTTTTCCAAATTTGCTGGCATATTAAACGTAGCACTTTCACAGCATCTTCTTTTAGGATTTGATATAGTTCAGCGGGAATTCCATCCCCTCCACTAGCTTTGTTCGTAGTAATGACTGTTCCATTTGCAGTTCCAACTGTTGCTTCTTGACCTGCACACAGGTTTCTCAGGAGGCAGGTGAGGTTGTCCATTACTCACATCTCTTTAAGAATTTCCAGTTTATTATGATCCATACAGTGAAAAGATAACTTGTCAGGGACTCTATACAGCTTCAGGATAGAGACTGATTGCCCAAAGAAACAACCACATGATTAAAAGTTGGATTACAATTTTCAGTCCAACTCCATGCCCTCCAGGAGGTGAAAGAGGCTGGAGATTGACTTCAATCACCAATAGCCAATAATTTAATCAATCATACCCAGTTAATGAAACTTCAATAAAATCTCTTGAACAACATGGCTATTGAGCTTCTGGGTTAGTGAGCGTGTCCATATGCTGGGAAGGTGATGCACCCAGAAGGGGAATAGAAACTTTGCACCACTCTACCTTGTCCTATGCACCTCTTTCATTTGGCTGTTCCTGAGTTGTATCCTATAAACCCATAATTGTTAAGTATAACAATTCCTCAATTAATAACTCAATTTCCTGAGTTCTGTGAGTCGTTCTAGCACATACTGAACCTGAAGGCAGGGGTAGTTGTGGGAACCTCTGAATTTGTATCCAAGTCAGAGAGAAGAGTAGGAAAACTGAGGTCTGGGGACTTGAGACTGGCATGAAGCCAGGGCTGTCTTGTGGGACTAAGCCATGAATTTGTAGAATCTACTTAAATTCTAAATAGTATCAGAACTGAATTGAATTGTATAGAACAGAGTTGGTGTCAAAGAATCAACAACTGCCACAAAAATGAAACTTCATAAAGAAATAATTACAAAACTATTTTGACAGGCTTATAATGCTTAAAAATGTAACTGGTATGACAATAACAGCACAAAGGAAGGAGAAAGGAATAGAGCTACATAGGAGCAAAGTTTTCTATACTACTCAAGTACATATTTATATGAACTAGACTATTATAAATTAAGATGTTATTTCTATTTCTAAAGGCAGCCACTAAGAAAATAGTTGAAAAAAATACAGAAAAAAAAAAAAAGAGATGGGGATTAAAATGACACATTAAAAAACAACACAAAAGAAGGCAATATTGGAGAAAGAGAGGAGCAACAAAGTCCTAAGACATATGAAAACAAATCACAAAATAACAGTAATTACATCAAATGCAAATGGTTTAAACACTCCAATTAAAAGGCAGATATAGGCAGAATGGATTAAAAAACTGTCATGACCAACTAAATATGGTTTTTAAGAAACACATTTTAGATTTGAGGATAGAAACAGGTATAAAGTAAAAAGATGGAACTCTTCTACACAGTCAAATAGAATTCTTTATTTTTCCTCTCCTGGTGGTGGTTTAGTCACTAAGTCAAGTCTGACTCTTTGCAACCCCATGGACTATGTAGCCTGCCAGGCTCCTCTGTCCATGGAACTCTCCAGGCAAGAATACTGGAGTGGGTTGCCATTTCCTTCTCCATTTCCCTCTCCTAGCAAATTTCATTTCAGTAAAAGGCACCACTATCAACTGTAAGGTCAAAAGGTTAGATCTGATCCTTGATTCTTTCACAATGTATTCTTGTATCTACTTCCTGAGCAAATACTGTTGGTTCAATTTTCTAAATTATCAATTGCTACCACCTTAGATGAAACCACTATTATCTCTTGCCTAGACTACCGCAATGGCCTCCTAAATGGTTTTAAACTCCCACGTGTGGGGCAAAAATGGACTACAGCCCGTCTTCCATAGGCAGTCCAAAGCATTTTAACATGTATGATATACTGTTTCTCTATGGCTTAAAAACTTTCAAACCAAAGCTTTCTTATAGTTTCTCACTGTAAGAAAGATTGTATAGTTCATTTACAATCAAATTCAATTTGCTTTTTCTTCAAGGGTTTACCTAATATGGTCTGTCTACCTCTCATATCTGCTACTTCTCAGGAACAATACATTTGTCTCCTGGCATCCTTGGGGGATTTGTTCCAGCACCTCACCATCCCTCCCCACCTGTTACAGCTACCAATATCCATAGATGCTTAAGTCCCTTATATAAAATGACATAGTATTTGCATATAACCTACACACATCATTATTATGGGGTGTAAAAGTACATCATTATTGTAATTTACATGTTGTACGCAAGACACACCTTGGTTTTACTTTATGCTTTTACTAAATGATCTATTCCCTATCTCAAAGCAAACATGGATAAAATTAAATGTTAAAAAATATATATATCATCTGTAGTACAAACTAAATGCTATGAATAGTTTCTGGTATACAACAAATTCAAGTTTTGCTTTTGGGAATTTTCTGGAATATTTTCTTCCAAATATTTTTGCTCCATCTTTGGTTGAATCCACAAATACAGAATCCACAGACGTGGCAGGTCAAGTATATTAGACCCAGGAAGACACTGAGACAGACTGCCAAAGTCCTATGGAAAAACAATTTGTAATTTAGAATTCAACATCCAGCCATTTTAATATTCCATAGTGACTGCAAAGAAGATATTTCCTAACATACAAGGACTCAGAAAGTTTATCAGCCAAAGAAGCTCTCTAAAACACCTCCAGAAGAGAGACAGTATGGAAAAAACAACCT
>NW_011495030.1:1534351-1541885 GCF_000754665.1 Bison bison bison
TTCTCTCTCTTCAAACGAAGGAATCACAAAAAATGTGATGTAAGCAGTAACATAATCAAATAAGCCAATAAAATATATTAAAACATTAATATATAGTAAATATTAGTGAGTATTAATAAATATTAACATATCAAATATATTAATATATTAAAATATCTAAAATACAGACAATAGGAAATAATACCTTAAATAACAAGACAAGTAAAATTTCTAATGACACTGGTATGGAGTGAAGGAAGAGGAAATAAAAGTTTGCTAAGATTCTGATCTTTCTCAAATAGAAGAATAAAAATACTAATTAACTTTTTCTACTAAGAAAAATATGTTATTTAAACTTTTTAAGGGTAAGTAGAAAGCAGTGGTAAATGTGAACTGGTTAAACTCCTTTACTGTATGAGAAAGTGTCTCATACCAAATTTAAAAAATTACAAAGCAAAACCCAGTATATGTTAGTTATAGCAGATAAAATGAACAAACAATAAAGCCTTAATATCTAGAAAGCAAAAATACAATTATAAGAAAAACAGAAAAGTCTACATTCAAAGAAAAAGGAATTGGCACTATAAAGTGGATAAATCAGGCTAGTTAAAAAAAAAAAGAGTAGAACGTTTGCATAATATAATTACAGTAAAAGTCCAAAAGAGGTTTCCAAAAATTTTAATATAAAGTCATAAAGGTCACATCTATTAACTGTAAAGCAGTATAACTGGGACTAAACTTTTTTATAAAGATTAAAAATTCCATATCCAAGTAAACTGAAATAGTAAGAACTCCTATATAAACTTAAATGAAAACATGTGAATGAGAATTGTAAAATCTTGAACCAAAACAATACAAGCACATACCACACATGTTAAGATGTAACCAAATGATAATCAGAAAAAATTTATATGCTATAATGTATTAAAAAATTAAGAAAACCTAAAAATTCAAGAACTTACAGAAGTGATAAACTGGTAATTATGACACAGGAAAAAAAAAGAAAACACTGGTTCTAGGAGAACTACTTAAATGTTGGCTTAACACTGAAATAAACCAGTTAAGGATGGAACAAAATAAGATTTTAGGTCAATCTTAGACGGTACAAAAATGGTAAAGACAAGATTTTCTATTTGAATCCACCAATGTATTAAAATACTAAGTGAGATTTATGTCAGAATGCAAGCTGTTCAGTTGCTCAGTCGGGTCCAACTATCTGCGACACCATAGACTGCAGCACACCAGGATTCCCTGTCCTTCACCATCTCCCTGAGCTTGCTCAAACTCATGCCCATTAGTCAGTGATAACATCCAACCATCTCGTCCTCTGCTGAACCCTTCTGCTTTTGCCTTCAATCTTCCCCAGCTTTTGCCTTCAATCTTTCCCAGCTCTTTTCCAATGAGTTGGCTCTTCCCAAGGTACTGGAGTTTCAGCATCGGTTCTTCCGATGAACATTCAGGATTGATTTCCTTTGGGACTGACTGGTTTGATCTCCTTGATGTCCCAGGTATGCTCAAGAGTCTTCTCCAACACCACAGTTAGAAAGCATCAATTCTTCGACAATCAGCCTTGTTTATGGTCCAAATCTCACATCCATACATGACTACTGGAAAAACCATAGCTTTGACTAGATGGACCTTTATTGGCAAAGTAATGTCTCTGCTTTTTAATATGTTGTCTAGGTTGGTCATAGCTTTTCTTCCAAGGAGCAAGTGCCTTTTAATCTCAAGGCTGCAGTCAATATCTGCAGTGATTTTGGAGCCCCAAATAATAAAGTCTCACTGTTTCCCCATCTATTTGCCATGAAGTGATGGGACTGGATGCCATGATCTTAGCTTTTTGAATGTTGAGTTTTAAGCCAGCTTTTTCACTCTCCTCTTTCACTTTCATCAAGAGGCTTTTTATTTCTTCACTTTCTGCCATAAGGGTGGTGTAACCTGCATTATCTGAGGTTACTGATATTTCTCCCAGCAATCTTGACTCCTGTGCTTCATCCAGTCAGGCGTTTTTCATGATGTACTCTGCATATAAGTTAAATAAGCAGGGTGACAATATACAGCCTTGACCTATTCCTTTCCCAATTTGAAACCAGTCCATTGTTCCTTGTCCAGTTCTAAGTGTTGCTTCTTGACCTGCATACAGATTTCTCAGGAGGCAGTAAGGTGGCCTGATATTCCCATCTCTTTCAGAATTTTCCAGTTTGTTGTGATCCACACAGTCAAAGGCCTTAGGCACAGTCAATGAAGCAGAAGTAGATCTTTTTCAGGAATTCTCTTGCTTTGCTATGATCCAAAGAATATTGACAATTTGATCTCTGGTTCCTCTGCCTTTTTAAAATCCAGCTAAATGTTAGACAACCTATCAACCTAGCAGTTCCTGTTTAGGGTTTTAAAGATGAATCTTTATGCCTTTTCCCTTCTAAACTCTAAATCAATAATACAAATGGAGCTAAAAGGGCTTGGTCCCACAAGGACAAAAGGAATAAAGGAACAACTGAAGAATTCAATAAATATTCAGAAGAGTAAAAGTAGTAGAACAATTAATTTAGCACCCTATTATAGGGACCACAGTATAAGGAGTGAATGAAAGAGAAAAAAACAAGAATTGACTCTTCCTAAAAAAAAAAAAAAAAATCCTAGAAGAGTCTTACAACTAGGAAATGTCAAGTATAAAGACCTCATATATTAAGTAATATTTTTGTGTAAATTTTTATTTTATACTGTGGAAAATAAAGTGCAGCACTCAGAGCCACTTCTGAGTTCTCTAAGTCATTTAATTTTGTTGAGCCACTTATTTTTCCACCAGGTATTTGGATATAATAGTGACTGCCCTGTGCATGCTTTAGAGAGATTTAGAGAAAGGAAATGATTGCTGAGTCTTCCAAAATGTAAAAAAAAAAAACGGAGACATCACATAGAAGAGAATGATTCCTACCTACCCCACCTGGCTTCCCAGGTGGTACAGTGGTAAAGAATCTGCTTCCCAGTACAGGAGACAGAGGAGACGTGGGTTCAATCCCTGGGTCAGGAAGATCCCCTGGAGAAGGAAATGGCAACCCATCCAATCTTCTTGCCTGGAAAATTCCATGGACAGAGGAGCCCGGCAGACTACAGTCCATGGCATTGCAAAGAGTCGGACACAACTAAGCAACTGCACATGCATACCACCCTACCTTTCTACTACAATGCATCCACACCCCCCTATGCACACACCTTGAGCACTACGGCTATCAAGCAAGCTTCTGTCAAGAAAACGTAAGGTTTATCCTCTGGAGAAGTTAAATGAGAGAAGATTGGAATTTTAAGATAAAGATATAGGAAAAGGCTTAGGGTGAAAACGGACAGATTTAACATAAAGCTTTAAACACCAGAAATGCTTCAAGATGTGCATCTCTCTCTAAGAAAGGTAATTCAAGCTTTAGTTTCTGAATGGTCCTGGAGAACAGAACCCAAAAAATATCTGGGGATCTCTCTGAGCCACCAGAGCTACAGCATCTAAAAAGCCCACTTTCTTGCACAATTATCCTAAAATAATTTTGCTATCAAGCTCCATCCATGCACAATGAATTTATAATCAGCTCTGAAATATCCAACTCTTTAATATAAAGAAACAACAGAATCAATCCTTTGCAATTTAATTGCTGCTATGAAGACAACTAAATCCCATTTTACTATCACCCTATTAAATGCATATCTATGAGTACTTTTGAGCCATTCCCCCCAATTATCCTCTGTGCAACTGCTATACTTCCACATTTTAGTTCTCCTCACAGATTAAGACAAGAAAGAGAGAACAAGGAGGATCTCAGGAAATTCAAAAACAAGAAACTCTCTCATAACCCACACCTGAACACAAAAGTTAGGGTAAATTAACATAAAAATTTCAAATTCAATGCAAGATCTTACTTGTTTATCTTTTCTTTCTATAACATCTTGCTTATGTTTGCATTTTTGAGATGTCTCCTTAATAGCTAATGCCTGCAAGATTGAATCAGAATAAGGGAAGTTAGTTAAAAAAAAAAGGAAGGCAATTATGTGACCCTGTTCATCCAAACATAAAATTGCTCTGTAAGTTTACCCACAATGCTCCTCTATGATTTCTTTCAAAGTAAATTCACTATCACCCAAAACACAATTACTTGAAAATTTATGAAAGGTTATTCCTACAGATATTAAAAGTAGTTGCAGCTGTATGAATACATATGTTTCTACATTTCTTCATATTTCCTCATGTTATTTTATCCTAAAAGCAATCATACATAATAGCAGGGTCCATAGTCTAAAACAGTCTCAAAACAATTACGTGACTCCAAAATCTTCCCTAAAGGTTAAAAGCTATGATTGCAAAAATTTTTAGTTATGTTTTCAAGGTATAGAGAATATTCCATATGCCATTATATTATTTATTCTAAAAAACATGAGGTTTTTTACATTACATTCCTACAAAAGGGGATGTAATTATATAACACGTCTAAGAAATTCATAAAAGGAGATCAATGTTTCTGGGAATATTGCTCTGAATCCTCCTGTAATTAGAATAATTACATTTCATTTTTTCTCTTTTTATATCTTGGAATTTCTGTAGAGTAGCAAGTTTCTATAAAGCAGCAAGTGATGATGAGGATCTTGAAAGATCTGTGGTAGTACAATTCCTAATAAAAGAACTTAAAAGAACTAGAGTTACAAGTAAATCCACAAAACAAATGTAAAAACCTACAAAATATTTTTTGTATTTGCTAAAATAAATGACAAGAAATAAAAAATTGAGCCAGAAATATAACCTTCTCTCTGATTCGAGCCTCCAAACTGTGACGCTGCCTTTCCATTTCTTCAATGCGTTCTGTTATAGGAATCTGACTTTCTTTAAGTTTTCTGACCTCTTCCTTTGCTTGGTCCCGAGCTAGTTTTACTTCTTCATATTCCTGACGAACATTTTCATATTCCTTACAATGAGTTCAAGAAAGAAAAGTTAATATACTCTTCGCTTAAAGTAACACATATACTAAAATCAAGCTACAGGCAGAAACCAAATCTATGAAAAAGACAATTCTGAATCCCTTTAGGAGGTCTATTAATAAAAAAAATTTGCCCTCTGAAACAACTTCAGAAATAGTAAATATCAAATAATGGTGAACTCAGTGATACTACACACTTTTATCATTAGGCCAGATTCTGTCTTCCATCCCTTCCTGTTTCTGAGACAGAAGACTCAGAAGGGAGTCTCCCTTCTAAAGGGAGGATCTCCTCTAATCTCTCAATAATGAAGGGATTAAAAAACATGTAAAGAACCAAAAGAAACTCACTCATGAAAAATTTTTAAAAACTAAAAAAGAAAATGCTTCAACAGAAAAACAAAATGAATCATCCAGGTGGAAATGATGCTTGTCACATCAAAGGAATAAATAAATATTTGCTAAAAAAAAAAAAAAAAGTAAAGTGCTAAGAAAGCATATAGTAAGAATGAGTGGGATGAAGAAAGCTTAAAAAAAAAAAGAATATAAATAAACATTACAAATAACTGAGAAAACAAGAGCAGTAGAAGGCAAAGGAAAAAAGGAAAGATATACCCATCTGAATGTGGAGTTCCAAAGAATAGCAACAAGAGGTAAGCAAGCTTTCTTAAGTGAACAATGCAAAGAAATAGAGGAAAACAACAAAATGGGAAAAACTAGAGATTTCGTCAAGAATATTAGAAATACAAAGTGAACATTTCATGCAAAGATGGCACAATAAAAGGGCAGAAAAAATATGGACCTAACAGAAGTAGAAATATTAAGAAGAGGTAAGTGAAGTGAAGTGAAGTGAAGCTGCTCAGTCGTGTCCGACTCTTTGTGACCCCATGGACTGTAGCCTACCATGCTCCTCCTTCTATGGGATTCTCCAGGCAAGAGTACTGGAGTGGGTTGCCATTTCCTTCTCCAGGGGATCTTCCCGACCCAGGGAACAAACCTGGCTCTCCCGCATTCCAGACAGACGGTTTAACCTCTGAGCCACCAGGGAAGCTCTAAGAAGAGGTAGCAAGAATACAAAAAACTATACAAAAAAGGTCTTAATGACCCAGACAACCAAGACAGTGTGATCACTCACCTAAGGTCAGAAATCTTGGAACGTGAAGTCAAATGGGCCTTAGGAAGCATTACTAGGAGCAAAGTTAGTGGAGGTGATGCAATTTCACTGAGCTATTTAAATCCTAAAAGATGATGCTGTTAAAGAGCTGCATTCAATATGTCAGTAAATTTGGAAAACTCAGCAGTAGCCACAGGACTGGAAAAGGTCAGTTTTCATTCCAATCCCTAAGAAGCACAAGCCAAAGAATGTTCAAACTGCCACACAATTGCACTCATTTCACATGCTAGCAAGGTAATGATCAAAATCCTTCAAGCTAGGCTTCAACAATATGTGAACTGAGAACTTTCAGATGTACAAGCTGGAGTTAGAAAAGGCAAAAGAACCAACATCAAATCGTCAACATGTGCTGGATCACAGAAAAAGCAAGGAATTTCAGAAAGACATCTATTTCTGCTTCAGTGACCATGCTAAAGTCTTTGACTGTATGGATCACAACAAACTGGAAAATTCTAAGAGAGAAGGGAATACCAGACCATCTTACTTGTATCCTGAGAAATCTGTATGCAGGTCAAAAAGCAACAGTTAGAAACGGACATGGACAACGGACTAGTTCCAAATTGGGAGTACATCAAAGCTGTATATTGTCACCCTGCTTATTTAACTTATATGCAGAGTACATCATGTGAAATGTCAGGCTGGATGAAGCACAAGCTGGAATCAAGACTGCCACGAGAAATATCAATAACCTCAGATATGTAGGTGACACCACCCTTATGGCAGAAAGAGAAGAGGAACTAAAAAGCCCCTTGATGAAGGCGAAAGAGGAAAGTGATAAAGCTGTCTTTAAACTCACTGTTCAGAAAACTAAGATCATGGCATCTGGTCTTCATGGCAAATAGATGGGGAAAAAATGGAAACAGTGACAGAAGCCATGAAATTAAAAGATGCTTGCTCCTTTGAAGAAAAGCTATAACAAACCTAGAAAGAGTATTAAAAAGCAGACACACCACTTTACCAACAAAGGTTCATAAAGTCATAGCTATGATTTTTCCACTAGGCATCTGGATGTAAGAGTTGGACTTAATGCTGAAGCGTCAATACTTTGTCCACCTGAGGCAGAGTCAACTCACCGGAAAAGACCTGGATGCTATGAAAGATCAAAGACACTAGAAGGGGACAACAGAGGATGAGATGGTTGAATGGCATTACCGATTCAATGGAGATGAGTTTGAGCAAACTCTGGGAGACAGTGATAGACAGGGAAGCCTGGCATGCTGCAGTCCACGGGATCACAAAGAGTCGAACGTAACTAAGCGACTGAACAACAATAAACATTATAGGAAATCAAAGAAGGAAATATTGAAAAATCATTAAACTCAGTCTTTAAAGAGAGAAATCAAAAGACTTCAAAATACAAAGATAAAGCAGGTGTCAGAATAATAATAAACATAGGAAAAAATTATGAAATTGAGCTAAAAAAAAGAAA
>NW_011495030.1:1541985-1556422 GCF_000754665.1 Bison bison bison
GAAAAAGTTTAAGAAAAATGAAATTACGGAAAAGGATAGGGTGAAACGGGTGGGACAGGCTGAATAAAGTCACAAATACAGCCACACATTTTTCCAGTCTAATAATTATTTCCATCCTGGCATTAAAGATATTATTAAACTTCCTTATTTTGTTCCACCCACTGAAAAATAATGTACTGAGGGAAATGAATTTTTGGCCCAAACTCTGGTTCCAAATCATATACATCACAGTGATTAAAACAGTAAACTCAGTAAACTTATGAACCATAATGAGTAGAAGATTACAGTTAATATCCTTCAGCTCTGTCTGTAGCTGAAGTTGATATTAGTAGCACACTCCAAGTAAATTTTCAGTAACCCGAGGACATTTCATTCTTACATATGTAAATATTTTTAGCTCATTAATATTTTATAAAACAAAACTATCTGTTGACTCAATTCTGGAAGAATTAAGGACACAGACTAAATCAACTGTTACCTGTTATGCAATAACAATAACATAGCACACAGTTACAAAATAACACAGAGACAGATAAATATTACTATGCACAATATACAAAGCAAATTAGGTGAATAGCACCTAATTTGAGTATTTAGTGTCTCCTTTATAATTTTCCTGATACTTAAAGAATCACTATTTACTTTAGTAACTCAGACTTACCACCCACGGCCTTTTTGCTTCAAGCATCTCAATCAAATCTAAATGTCGCTTACGTTCATAGAACCTGTCCACATCTTGTTTATATCTTTCATTCCTCTGAATCATTTTCTCTAGATATTCGGTTTTCTGTTTGCATGAGGTCTAAAATAAATATTCATTTAACAATTAGCTTAATCAAAGAAAGACAAAAGGTCAAATCTTTTTATAATGAAAAATGTATAGTGCTAGCAAAATTTCACAATAGGAGTTCTTAAGAACTGTGTAAAACTAAAGTGCACACCTGAGTTCTGGTCTAGGCTCTACTATTTATCAATTATGGGACCATGAGGAAGCCCTGCCACATCTCTAAGCTTGGACTCTTCTTGCCTGAAGAGAAGAGAGATATCTGCCCTATTCACTTCACTGGTAGAAGGTACTCAACTTAACTACAGGTGAAAGCTCAAAAGCTGTAACATGACATACAGAAAAGTGATATTATTAGTAGTATGTTATGAATACCCATGACTGAAGGATTTAGAAATGAGATAAAGGAAAGCTAAAATCTAGCCTTTATCTTGTGAATTAACAAACAAGTAAATTGTACTCAGAACCTAGAAGAATATGTGCTTGTTTTCTTTCAGAAGTTGGTAGGTAGTTATAGTCTTTCAGAGGGGAGTATTAGATGATTTGATGTGGGGAAAAATAAAAGAACTGACAGGGGTATCTAAAGTAGGATTAAAATAATTACAACTTCTTTTGTCATTCACTCTGAATTAAGTACAACAACAACAATAGCATTAAATCAGAACAAATCACATTATCAAGTACAGATAGTTACAGTTTGTGTGTGCTTAGTCACTTCAGTTGTGTACAACTCTGTGCAATCCCATGGACTGCAACCCACCAGTCTCCTCTGTCCATAGGATTTTTCAGGCAAGAATACTGGGGTGGGTTGCCATGCCCTCCTCCAGGGGATCTTTCCAACCCAGGGATCAAACCTGCACCTCCTGTACTGCAGGCAGATTCCTTACTACTGAGCCACCTGGGAAGTGCCAGTCACAGTTTAAAAGAAAGCATTAGTTTACTAGATTTCTCATTACAAAAATTTACTGAATTGTAGCTGCTGAATTATGAAAAATGATTCATTAAATAAACATCTTTTAATGCGACATACTATAAAAGGACATTTAAATTTATTTATTAAAGGTGAAGATAAAAATCAAACACTTCAACTAAATGTACAGTTCTTTTACAAAGTCTATCCTCACACAACTGAATAAAATATAAGAATGGGCTTAACAAAGACACTAACTAAATGCTATATATATGCTGTATTACCCAAAACCCTATACAGCATCTGAAATATCACAGGTGTTTAGAAAATACTGAATGAATAAAAGAATAACACTGAAACTTCCTGAGAGAAAAAAGTACTTTAGAAATTCAATTAATACCATATATTTGATGACATGATAGTCAGAACTTTATATCAAACCCATTCTTACTTTTTAGTAACCTAATTACTGAAAATCCTTGCTGAAAAAAAAATCACAAATATATGAATTTACTCAATGAACTATTATTCACTGGCCAATGAAAGACAATAAAATGAGTTGACTATAAATTACCTCTAGTTGTTTTTCTTTCTCCCTGAAGTTTTTCAGTTCACAGTGGTATTTGTGCATTTCTGGAGGACCAACTGACTTCTCAGTAGCTTCAAGGAGTTCAATTTTACTGAGTTTAGCAAACTCTCCAACTTTATCCTAGAGCACAAAACTTAAATGTCAACTAATATTATCATTTACAAATATCTTCAAAACATTTTTCACTCAATGATACTTGTCAAAAAGAAACTCATTCAAAAGAAAAAAAACCTGTGCGATATGAATCTTAAAATAAATCCTGTCCTTTGATATTATTCTTTAAAATAATAAACTTAGGGTATAAACTACCACCTTTTTGAGAACTTTAAAAAAATTTCAATGTCAATATTTCCAGGTTGAAACTTTTCTATACATTTAGCACAGTTTGGAAATAAAAAATATTGCCCTGGATTACAATGATCATTACTACATGTCAATTGGAATGAAATTATTAGAAGCTTAAAAAAGAAAAGAAGGATGGCAATTTCAAACAACTATTAATATTTCTGGAGACAGCTTTAAATCAGCTGCTGCTGCTGCTGCTGCTGCGTCGCTTTCAGTCGTGTCCGACTCTGTGCGACCCCAGAGACGGCAGCCCATCAAGGCTCCGCCATCCCTAGGATTCTCCAGGCAAGAACACTGGAGTGGGTTGCCATTTCCTTCTCCAATGCATGAAAGTGAAAAGTGAAAGGGAAGTCGCTCAGTCGTGTCCGACTCTTAGCGACCCCATGGACTGCAGCCCACCAGACTTCTCCATCCATGGGATTTTCCAGGCAAGAGTACTGGAGTGGGGTGCCATTGCCTTCTCCGAAAACCAGCTGATAAATGCTTTCAAATTTTAACTTTTACTTAACTTGGCCACAGTAATCAAATCATCATTGTTTCTGAAGAAAAGAACTAATTCAGTCACTAGAGTAACATCCAAAGACCAGTCTAAAAGATATTTGACTTTAATATTTAACATGGAATATCAGGATGTTTTATTTTTTTTTGAAGAAACTTAAAATATAAAACGGTTCTAGAAGGAATACACATAGATTTAAGAGTCTTGATATATAAAGCATTTTATACAAATAGACTGATTAAGAAGTTGTTTATTAACACAATTTTAAGAGCCTATAAATTGAAGCACAGAACTACTTAAGCTACTTTCTGTACTTATAAATAAATAATACCTTTATTACTTATAAGGAAATAAAGGAGATAATACCTTTATTTCCTTTATAATAGATTTACTATAATATATTATAAATAATAATTATAATAAAATATTCATATTATATAATATTTAATTTTAATAAATTTATAATAAAATATAATATATTATATTTATTATGTTGATCAATATTTATTATAGAAATATAATAAATATAATTTGTTATAATCTACTATAAATAATATTATAATAAATCTATTATAATAGACTTTATTGATAGATTTATTAACTGAGTATTTCCAAATTACTAAAAAGTAGTAAGATTTTACTATAAGGTAAGATTTTACTATAAGAGATGAGATACTACCTTTTACAATACAAAGAACTGTTAACTATTAAGACCACTATGCTCCTTTTAAATAGTAACAATAGCTCTCAAAAAGTATTTACATTCTTATATGACATAAAGAGGAAACATTATATAGAAAATTTTCCCACTTTTACATTTAATTCTCTCATACCTGAGGTAGAAACTGGCAAAGATTGCCCACTTGAATATTTAAGGCTGCAACTTGCTCTTCTACTGCTTTTGGGCTTGTAGATTTTTTGTTGATGAACCAAGAGGACTGATTTTTTGCCACATCAATCTCGCGAGTGATAACAAGATTTCCAGAAGTCCTAAACCTATTTAAAAATTAAAAATCTTTATACTCAAAATACATACATTATTTTCTCTTGCACCAAAGGTTTCCACATAGGATTATTATTATAATTTTTATTTCTTTTAACATTATAGCCCCTCCAAAGAAGGAAAGCCTGGCATTTTATTAGTGGTAATACATAACTGACCACAAATAAGTTACTTCTTTCAACATGTGAAATTTAAACTGTTAAAATTAAAACACACTGATATTAACTCCCAAACACTGCCTGAGGATTCACATATCTGGAGTTATTCATCCTTTAATCATTATGCTATTCTCTAATCACATGTGCTCACTGAAATTCAAACTGGGTTGATATATGACAGCATAAAAAGTTCAACCTTGAAACTCTCTCTACTTGGAAAATGTACAAATGAAAGCCAACTACTCTGTATGTATTTCCAGATATCAAATGGAAATGCATACAGGTGGCCCACGGCTTCCTCATCTTATACTCCACCACTCTGAATTCAAAAGAAACTGTATCACATGACTATAAAAGAACACTGAACAAAAGAAAATTCATCTGAAAGATGGGTATTTATTTTTTGCTTTTAGAAGCACTACTGTGCCACACCTCCTACCTATTCATCCATCTTCTTCACTGGCAATCAGCAGCATGAGGCATAAAGATAACTTATTGATATCTAATGGCAAAATGACAATGTAAAATTGTATATATCTAGATTATACTGTAATCAGAACACTCCAAACCGAAAGATTTTAGGATGTTAAACAAGGTATTCTAAACTTTGATTTCCAACAGCATAACTAACAAAGTATTTTCTGATTCTCTTACTGAACAACTACTAAAAAAAACTGGTAAAATATCTTTATAAATGTATTTATAGGTTAGCATGAAAGTAAGGAATTCTGGACAAAATACCAGTGCAGATGGGAAACCAGCAGTGGAAAAAAGAAACTGCCTTTCATTCTGAGGGCATTTGGCCAACCAGGTAATCTGGTGTATTTATTTTTATGATCCCCTGAGAGAGGGGTGTTGAGGACAAAGCCCAGAGTTCTCCAAGGTAGAGTCTAATGGAAACCATCCCAAGGATCGGATCAAGAAGGCAGAGGAGCAGGACATGGGAAACACCTTCTCAGACAAATACATCAAAAATACATCTACATGCAGAATTATTTACATAGAACATCTACTGAACATTGGAAGAAGACTTCAGACTTTCTAAAGGGCAAGAAAATCTTCATGTAACTAAGTAGGACAAAAGAAGAAAGGAAAAAGAGAAAGAGAGAGAGGAACTGGGATGGAACCTGAGTCCCTGGGAGCAAGCTGTGAAAGAAGAAAGGTTTCTGCACATTGCGAAGTTCCCTCACTGGTGGTGAGATCAACTGGGACAAAGGGGTAGCTTTGGAGCCTCAAAGGAGAGTGCAGCAACTGCTTTGCGAGGGCAAAGTGGAAAGACACCTTCAGACAGTAGGTGCCACCTGGCAGACCCCAGCCTGAGACACTCATCTGCTGGGGCAGGTGGAGTGAGGCTTGGGCTTTGGAGGTTAGACCCCAGGAGAGGACCAGGGTTGGCTGTGTAGAGACAGCCTGAGGTGGTAGGGTATGGTGCACCACAACAGAGCAGGTATGGGAAGAAGCCTGGGACTGATAGAGAGGCAAGGCACCACTGTTGGTGGCACATGAGACAAGCAGCAAGACCATCAAAAAAACTTCCTTCTCTGAGTTCACGCTCTTAGGCAGCAGAGCACTGCCTACACGGGGTTCAGGGATGGGCGTGAGCTACCACTGTCATCTTCAACTCCAGAGATGGGCATGGGCTGCTGTTGCTGAGGCTCCTGTGACAGGTGGGTGGTCATGGCCCCCACTTCCTGGGAGCATCTGTGGGCAGCACCTGCACACTGCCTACCAATATCCAGTACACACTGAGCAAAGATATGACAAGCATCCAAACCAAAAGCAGCCCTCACACCAAAAAAATATTAAAGCCATACAAGCTATGCCAGGACGTTCCCACATATTAATAGCCCTCCAAGAGAGGAAAGTGAAAAAGTTGGCTTAAAACACAACATTCAAAAAACTAAAATCATGGCATCCAGTCCCACCACTTCATGGAATAGACGGGGAAACATGGAAACAGTGACAGACTTTATTTTGGGGGGCTCCAAAATCACTGCAAGTGGTGACTGCAGCCATGAAATTAAAAGATGCTTGCTGCTTAGAAGGAAAGCTATGCCCAACCTAAACAGCATATTAAAAAGCAGATATTACTTTGCCAACAAAGGTCCACCTAGTCAAAGCTATAGTTTTTCCAGTATTGGATGTGAAAGCTGGACTACAAAGAAACCTGAGTGCCAAAGAATTAATGCTTTTGAACTGTGGTGTTGGAAAGATTCTTGAGCGTCCCTTGGAATGCAAGGCGATCCAACCAATCCATCCCAAAGGAAATCAGTCCTGAATATTCATTGGAAGGACTGATGCTGAAGCTGAAACTTCAATACTTTGGCCACCTGATGTGAAGAACTGACTCACTGGAAAAGACCCTGATGCTGGGGAAGATTGAAGACAGGAAGAGAAGGGGACGAGAGAGGATGAGATGGTTGAATGGCATCATCGACTCAATGGACATGAGTTTGAGTAAACTCCGGGAGTTGGTGATAGACAGGGAAGCCTGTCGTGCTGCAGTCCATGGGGTCACAAAGAGTTGGACATGACTGACCGACTGAACTGAATTGCACCAATAGAAATGCAAACTATTGTAAAAAGGAACTAAAAACTGTAAGGAAGAGTCAAGAAAAATTAGAAAATTCATTTGCTGAGACAAAGGCTGAACTAAAGGCAATACATAACAGAATGAATGATGCTGAAGAGAGAATAAGTGATCTAGAAGAAAGGAAAATGGAAATAATCTGGTCGAAACAGCCAACAGCTCAAAAAAAAAAGAAGAAAGCAAGCAATATGAGACCTATGGAACAATATAAAGTATGCCAATCTACATATAACAGGGATCCCAAAAGGAGAAGAAAGAGAAAGAGGACTGAAGACGTACTTGAAGAAACTATGGCTAAAAACTTCCCAAACTTAAAGGCGGAAACAGATATCCAGATACAGGAAACACACAGGGTTCTAAACAAGATGAACCCAAACAGACCTACACCAAGATATATTATTTTTAAAATGGCAAAAGTTAAAGACAGTATTCTTAAGGCAGCAAGAGAAAAACAAAGAGTTAATGACAAGGGAACTCCCATAAGACTATCAGCTGATTTCTATACAGAAATGTTACAGCCCAGAAGGAAGTGGCAAAACATATTCAAAGTCTCAAAAGGAAAACTGCAACCTAGAATACTCTACCCAGTAAGGTAACCGATTAGAATAGGAGTGGAGAGAAAAAATTTATCAGACAAGCACAAACTAAAATACAGCGATACTAAACCTATCCTAAAAGAAATATTGAAAGGTCTTCTCTATATAGAAAAGAAGCAAACAGATATAGGTAGGAGGAAATCACAATTGAAAAGCCAGTGTACATACAGATTAAAAAAAAAAAAAAACTTATTTGTGAAAGCAACGATAAACATACTGAACAGCAAAAGGATAAACATGAAGATATAAAAAATATAAAATCATAAAATGTGTGGAAGAAGACTAAGAGAATGTAATACTTTTTTTTCTAAGAATGTTTACTTATGTGACTATTAAAGCAAGCAGATATAGGAAAGGGTTAACATACTTGAAAAAGAGAGCAACTACAAATTAAAAAACATACAAAAATTCACAAAAACCAAAAAGAAAATGTAAGCATAAAATTTTCATCAAACCAGAGAGGAAAAAAGAAGAAATACAGTCAACTGGAAAACAAGGTTTAAAATGGCAGTAAATACTTATGTATCAATAATTACCTTAAATGACAGTGGACTGAATACTCCAATCAAAAGACAGAGTAAAAGATAGGATAAAAGAAAAATAAAGCCTCCCACATTAGGACAAAGGACACACAGACTGCAAGTGCGGGGATGGAAAAAGGCATTTCATGCAAACAGAAATGACAAGAAGGCAGGAGTCACAATACTCATATCAAACAAAACAGACGTTAACAAAAGCCATAAAAAAAAAGATGAAAAAGGACACCATATGATGATAAAAGGACCAATACAAGAAGAGGATTTTACACTCGTTAACATATATACACCCAATATAGGAGCACCCAAATATATAAGACAAATACTAACACGACACAAAGGCAGAAACTGATAGGGACACAACAGGAAGAGACTTTAATACCTCATTCACATCAGGGGACACATCCTCTAGAAAGAAAACCAATAAGGCAACAGAGATCTCATATGATGCAATAAAACAGATTCAAGTGATATTTTCAGGACACTGTATGCAAAAAAACCCAGGATACACATTCTTTTCAACTGCACATGAAACATTCTTTCAGATCAGTTCAGTCGCTCAGTTGTGTCCGACTCTTTGCGACTCCATGAACCACAGCACGCCAGGCCTTCCTGTTTATCACCAACTCCCAGAGTTTACCCAAACTCATGTCCATTGACAGAGAAGGCAATGGCACCCCACTCCAGTACTCTTGCCTGGAAAATCCCATGGACGGAGGAGCCTAGTAGGCTGTAGTCCATGGAGTCACTAAGAGTTGGACACCACTGAGCGACTTCACTTTCACTTTTCACTTTCATGCATTGGAGAAGGAAATGGCAACCCACTCCAGTGTTCTTGCCTGGAGAATCCCAAGGACGAGGGAGCCTGGTGGGCTACCGTCTATGGGGTCGCACAGTGTCAGACACGACTGAAGTGACTTAGCAGCAGCAGCAGCATGTTCATTGAGTCAGTGATGCCATCTAACTATCTCATCTTCTGTCGTCCCCTTCTCCTCCTGCCTTCAATCTTTCCCAACATCAGGGTCTTTTCAAATGAGTTAGCTTTTCGCATCAGATGGCCAAAATATTGGAGTTTCAGTTTCAACATCAGTCCTTTCAATGAACACCCAGGACTGATTTCCTTTAGGATGGACTGGTTAGGACTAACCAAATACTAGGGCACAAAAGTAACCCCAACACATTTAAGAGTATAGAAATTATTTCAAGGATCTTCTCTAACCACAAAGGCATGAAATAAGAAATTAACCACAGGAAAAGAAATGAGAAAAAAACAATTACATGGAGACTAAACAACATGTTACTAAAAAAACCAATGGATCAAAGTGAAAGTCACATCAGACTCTTTGCAACCCCACAGACTATACGGTCCATAGAATTCTCCAGGCCAGAATACCGGAGTATGTAGCCTTTCCCCTCTCCAGGGAATTTGCCCAACCCAGGGATAGAACCCAGGTCTTCCATATTGCAGGTGGATTCTTTTTTTTTTTTTTTTTGCAGGTGGATTCTTTACCAGCTGAGCCACAAGGGAAGCCCAAGAATACTGGAGTGTGTAGCCTATCCCTTCTCCAGCGGATCTTCCCAACGCAAGAATTGAACCAGGGTCTCCTGCATTGCTGCCAGATTCTTTACCAACTGAGCTATGAGGGAATGAGGAAATCAAAAAGGAAATAGACTAAACAAAACTGACAAGCCGTTGGTCACACTCACCAAGAAAGGATAGAGAACCCAAGTAAATAAAGAAACAAAAAAGAAGTCTCAAATGATACCACAGAAATACAAAACACTGTAAGAGAATACTATGAACATTTATATGCTAATAAATTCAACAACCCAAAAAAAAAGGGATAAGTTTTTAGAAACATACAGTCCACCAAAATTCAATCAAGAAACTGATAATTTGAACAGACAATCATTATAAGTGAAATAGAATCTGTAAATAAATAGAAAAAAAACACTCCCTACAAACACAAGTGCAGGACCTGATGGCTTCACCGGTTAATTCTACCAAACATACAAAGAAAAACTTAAACCCATCCTTCTCAAACTCTTCCTTAAGAATGAAGAGGAAGGAACACTCCTAAATACAGTCTATGAAGCCACCATCACTGTGATACCAAAGCCAGAAAAGGCACCACCAGAAAAGAAAATTACAAGCCTGTATTTTTGATGAATATAGATGTAAAAATTCTCAACAAGGTATTAATAAACCAAATATAACAACACATAAAATAAAAAATCATACACCATGACCAAGCTGGATTCATCCTAGGGTCACAAGGAGTCGTCAACCTATGCAAACCAATTAACGTGATATGCCACATTAACAAAAGACAAAAACCATATTATCATCTCAATAGATGCAGAAAAAGCATTTGACAAAATTCAGTATCGATTCATGATAAAACTCTTACCAAAGTGGTACAAAGGGAACATGTGTGTTAGTTGCTCAGTCATGTCCAACTCTGCAACTCCATGGTCTGTTGTCCACTAGGCTCCTCTGTCCATGGAATTCTCCAAGCAAGAATACTGGAGTGGGTTGCCATTGCCTTCTCCAGGGGGCCTTCCCGACCTCAGGGTGGACCCAGGTCTACTGCACCGCAGGCAAATTCTTTATCATCTGAATCACCTGGGAAGCCCAGAGGGAACATATCTCAACATAATAAAAGCCATTTATGACAAACCCACACTCAATGTAACACTCAAAGGCAAAAAAATGAAAGTCTTCTTGTTAACATCTGAAATAAGACAAGGACAAGGACGCCCACTCTTATCTCTGACAGTATTAGAAGTCCTAGCCAACAAACAAAATGCAAAACTCTACTCAGCTATCCTTGCTTAAATGGGATACAAAAGATATTAAAAAAATGAAATAAATTAAAAAAAAAACAGGAAAATATTTAAAGAGAAAGCTGCTAACTATATTCATTAATGACAAACAGATTTTAAGGCAGAAAGCCTCAAAAGATGAAGAATTCAGTATATAACAATAAAGAGTTCAATACTGTCCTACAAATATATAAAGGAAAGATGGACAGAACAAAGGTAACTAATAAATCTACATAAAGAAAGGGATAGTGTAATATGCTTTTCTCAGTAATAGTAAAAATAACTAGTAATCTTGCACTAATGGACAAATAAACAGTGCACACACAACAGCAGAATACTCATTCTTTCAACCAAACAGGTAACAATTACAAGGACTCAGTATGTAAGCCTCAACAAATTTCAAAGGATTGGGAACATAAAGATCACCTTATCTATTTTTTACCACACTACTATCAAGGTGATGATCAATACTAAAATATAATAGGAAGATCACATTAGAATTTGAAACAGCTTTTAATTTGAGCTCAAAAACAAAATGAAAACATTCACAACTGAAAAGTAGAAAAATACTACACCAAAATTTGGGAGATGGAACTAAAGCAGTACTGATAGGCAGATTTTTACCCTTCACTATTTACATTAGGGAAAAAACAAGACTGAAAATGAGTACAATATCCATTTCAGGAAATGAGAAGAACAAAAGAAACCAAAAGTTTAAAGAACAATTAGTAAAGGGAAGAGTAAACATGAATGAAATATAAAACCATGACATAAGACAGAAACAACAATGCAAAAAGTTAAACTCATTAAAAAAAGATGAATAAAACTGACAAATCAATTTTTTCCAAATCATGAAAAAAAAAAACGAATGAAAGAGGAGAATACAACTACAGGAGATACTTAAATAATATATTTTACATATGAGAAGACATAATACAAACATAATAAAGTTACATATTATTTAGCCAAATAAAATTAAAAGCTAAGATGAAAATATTTTTTAGAAAACTATAAATTACCATGATGACTCAAGAATAGAAAAACTAAATAATTCGTTACCATTAATTAAATCAATAGGCCCAGATGATTTTATCAGTAACTTTAATCAAATATCCAATCAACTAATATTTCACAAGCAAAATACAGATGTTAGAGAAGCAAGTCTACCAATGCAAAAACTATGACTATGTTGAACTTATTCTCAGAATGCAAAATAGACTGAACATTAGGAAATTAACTGAATTTACCAATTAAAATAATATGATCAATTCAATACATGCTGATAAAATTCACTTGCTAGTTATAATTAAAAGAACATGAAATCAGGAACAACAAGGAATACCTCTAAACAAGTAAATCATATCTTTCAAAATCCTACAACAAGTATCTCATTTCACTCCAGCCACACTACCATTTTTCTGTTCCTCAGCAACAACAAATTTAATTTTGCCAGAGATCCTCGCACAAACTATTCCATCTGCCTGGAATACTCTACTCCCAGTTATTACGGTTCTCATTCAGTTCTCACTTCCCAACAGGCCCTTCCTGAACATACAATAGGAATAAAACACCACTTCCCCCAAACCCTGCCAAGGCCTACAATGAACTAAATCTGATGAAAGTTCCTTGTCTTTATTTTGCTCCACCTGTCAGAGGCACTGGACAGGCCGACAGCACTGCACGACTCCTGGAGTGCTTTCCAGGTACCGCATTCTCCTCACTCACTAGCATTCTTCCCAGGTTCCTTTCCCCACGTTCAGCCTCTAAATGCAGCAGTACAACAGAATCTAGTTCTTACAGACTTCCTTCCTCCATCTGCATCTTCTCCCTTGGAGATTTCAACCACCCTACCAACAACTCCCTATGTGTATTACCTTTGGCCCAGATTTCTCCTCTAATAAGGGGAAAAAAAAAAACCTAACTGCCCATTCAACATTTCAATTTACGTAAAATGAAGACACAAAACTGAATGAGATTTAGCTCATCACAGGCCTTGGCAACATTTTTACCTGAATGTCTATATAAGCATCTCAAACTTTCTCTGTATTTTACTGACCCTAAAAAGCATCTGTTTTTGTTGCTGTTCTTTTCCATCTTAACATTTCTGAAACTAGGTTGCATATTTCAAACTGTTTCATAGTTTAACTGGAAGTTCCATTTTACAATGGTGGCATCTTAATTCGACGAAATATGGTTTACTTCAAAATGACCTTCTGATCTTACCCTAAAACCTCCAGATGCTGGTTTCGTTACCTCAGTTAAGAGCAACTCCACTCTTAAGGATGCCAGATACATATATTGGTATACTTCTTCTTCGATGCCCCTCTGTCTTTCATATTCTATATTCAATTTGTGAGCAAATTTTAGACTATTTTACTTTCTCTTAGAATTATTACATTAAAGCTTCATTGATTTCCTTGCTTTTGCCTGTTTTCTTAGTCTATTTTTCACAGAGCAACCTAAATGATCTGATTAAAATTTAAGCTATTAAATTATGTCACCTCTCTGCTCAAATTCTGATGGCTTCACATCTTATTCAAAACAATTCCTTACATTAGTCTACAAAGCCTAATGAGCTGGCTCCCTTATATTTTCAGAACTTATCTTTTACTCCTCCTATTTAACAAAATCCAGTGACACTACGTACCACTTCGGGGTCTTAGCATTTACAGATTCCTCTACCTGAAATACAGTACTTGGGTGCATCCCCAAAACGACACAATGATCTCTGTTCATTTACAAGGCAAACCATTCAACATCAGAGTAACTAAGTCTATGTCCAAACCACTAACGCCAAAAAGCCTGAATGGTTCTACAAAGACATACAAGACCTTCTGGTAGTAACACCAAAAGAAAACAAAGATCCTTTTCATCACAGGGGTGTGGAATGCAAAAGTAGGAAGTCAAGAGATAACTGGAGTAAACGTATGGCAAAAATCACCACAATGTTGTAAAGTAATTAGCCTCCAATTAAAATAAATAAATTAATTTTTTTAAAAAAGAGACAGAGATACCTGGAGTAACAGGCAAGACTGGCATTAAGACTACAAAATGAAGCAGGGCAAAGGCTTACAGAGTTTTGCCAAGAGAATGCACTGGTCATAGCAAACACCTCCTTCCAACAACACAAGAGATGATGCTACACATGGACATCACTGGATGGTCAATACTGAAATCAGACTTTGCAACCAAAGATGGAGAAGTTCTACACAGTCAGCAAAAACAAGACTGGGAAGCTTGACTGTGGCTCAGATCATAAGCTCCTTATTGCAAAATTCAGACTTAAATTGAAGAAAGTAGGGAAAACGACTAGGCCATTCAGGTACTGCTGCTGCTAAGTCGCTTCAGTCGTGTCCGACTCTGTGTGACCCCATAGACGGCAGCCCACCAGGCTCCCCCGTCCCTGGGATTCCCCAGGCAAGAACACTAGAGTGGGTTGCCATTTACTTTTCCAATGAATGAAAGTAAAAAGTGAAAGTGAAGTCGCTCAGTCGTGTCTGACTCTTTGCAACCCCATGGACTGCAGCCTACCAGGCTCCTTTGTCCATGGGATTTTCCAGGCAAGAGTACTGGAGTGGGGTGCCACTGCCTTCTCAGCTTT
>NW_011495030.1:1556522-1559609 GCF_000754665.1 Bison bison bison
AGGTAAAAAGTGAAAGTGAAGTCGCTCAGTCGTGTCTGACTCTTTGCAACCCCATGGACTGCAGCCTACCAGGCTCCTTTGTCCATGGGATTTTCCAGGCAAGAGTACTGGAGTGGGGTGCCACTGCCTTCTCAGCTTTCAGTAACAACCTACATCAAATCCCTTATGTTTATACAGTGGAGGTGACAAATGGATTCAAGGGACTAGATCTGACAAAGTGCCTTAAGAACTATAGACATATATTCGTAATATTATACAGGAGGCAGTGACCAAAACCATCCCCGAGAAAAATGAAAAAGGCAAAATGGTTGTCTGAGGAGGCCTTACAAATAGCTGAAAAAAGAAGAGAAGCAAAAAGTAAAGGAGAAAAGGAAAGATACACCCATCTGAATGAAGAGTTCCAAAGAATAGCAAAGAGAGATAAGAAAGCCTTCCTCAGTGAGCAATGCAAAGAAAAAGAAGATAACAATAGAAGGGGAAAAACCAGAGATCTCTTCAAGAAAATTATACATACACCAAGGGAACATTTCATGGAAAAATGAGCACAATAAAGGACAGAAATGGTATAGATCTAACAGAAGCAGAAGATATTAAGAAGAAGTGACAAGAAAACACAGAAAAACTAAAGGTCTCAATGACACAGATAACCATGACAGTGTGATCATTCATGTAGATAGAGCCAGACATACTAGAGTGTGAAGTCAAGTGGGACTTTGGAAGCATTACTAAGAAAAGGCTAGTAAAGTGATGGAATTCCAGCTGAGCTATTTCAAATTCTAAAAGATGATGCTGTTAAAGTGCTGCACTCGATATGCCAGCAAATTTGGAAAACTCAGCAGTGGCCCCAGGACTGGAAAAGGTCAGTTTTCATTCCAATCTCAATGAAGGGCAATTCCAAAGAATGTTCAAACTACCATACAGCTGCACTCATTTCATATGCTAGTAAGGTAATGCTCAAAATCCTTCAAGCTAGGCTTCAACAGTATGTGAACCAAGAACTTTGAGATGTAAAATCTGAATTTAGAAAAGGCAGAACAACCAGAGATCAAATTGCCAATATCTGCTGGATCATACAAAAAAGAAGGGAATTCCAGAAAAACATCTACTTCTGCTTCACTGACTACACTACAGCCTTTGACTATATGGATCACAACAAACTGTGGAAAATTCTTAAAGAGATGGGAATACCAGACCACCTTACCTGCCTCCTGAGAAATGTGTATGCAGGTCAAGGAGCAACAGTCAGAACCGGATATGGAACAACGGACTGGTTGTTCAAAACTGGGAAAGGAGTAGGTTAAGGCTATATATGCGCAGGTGGCTGCGACGTGCGCGCGATAGCGCGGCTAAGAGGAGCCACCCCACGTCCGAGGTCAGGGGCAGAAGCCGGGAGGACCCCATGTCCAAAGGGCGGCGGCCAAGAGGAGTTACCCCACGTCCGAGGTCAGGGGCAGCGGCCGAGAGTACCAGACTGCGATGGCGCAGGAACTGCGGAGAGGAGCTACCCCGCGTCCGAAGTCAGGGGGGGGCCGCCGAGAGGAGATACCCAGTGTCCAAGGTCAGGGGTGGCGACGAGAGGAGCTACCCCACGCCCCCACGCCCGAGGCCATGGCAGCTGGGAGGAGCAACCCACGCCCGAGGCCAGGGGCGCTACAAGAGGAGATACCCCACGCCCCAAGCCCGAGGCCAGGGGCGGTGGCCGGGAGGAGCTACCCCACGCCCCCACGTCCGAGGCCAGGGGCGGTGGCCGGGAGGACCAACCCCACGTCCAAGGAGCCGTGGCTGTGTGGGCGCAGGAGGGCCTAGAGGAGCTATCCCACATTGAAGGTCAGGAAGGGCGGCGGTGAGGAGATACCCCTCGTCCAAGGTAAGGAGCATTGGCTGCGCTTTGCTGGAGCAGCCATGCAGAGATACCCCACGCCCAAGGTAAGAGAAACCCAAGTAAGACAGTAGGTGTTGCAAGAGGGCATCAGAGGGCAAACACACTGAAACCATACTCACAGAAAACTAGTCAATCTAATCACACTAGGAATACAGCCTTGTCTAACTCAATGAAACTAAGCCATGCCCGTGAGGCAAACAAATACGGGCAGGTCATGGTGGAGAGATTTGACAGAATGTGGTCCACTGGAGAAGGGAATGGCAAACCACTTCAGTATTCTTGCCTTGAGAACCCCATAACAGTATGAAAAGGCAAAATGATAGGATACTGAAAGAGAAACTCCCCAGGTCAGTAGGTGCCCAATATGCTACTGGAGATCAGTGGAGAAATAACTCCAGAAAGAATGAAGGGATGGAGCCAAAGCAAAAACAATACCCAGCTGTGGATGTGACTGGTGATAGAAGCAAGGTCCAATGCTGTAAAGAGCAATATTGCATAGGAACCTGGACTGTCAGGTCCATGAATCAAGGCAAATTGGAAGTGGTCAAACAAGAGATGGCCAGAGTGAATGTCGACATTCTAGGAATCAGCGAACTCAAATGGACTGGAATGGGTGAATTTAACTCAGATGACCATTATATCTACTACTGCGGGCAGGAATCCCTCAGAAGAAATGGAGTGGCCATCATGGTCAACAAAAGAGTCTGAAATGCAGTACTTGGATGCAATCTCAAAAACAACAGAATGATCTCTGTTCGTTTCCAAGGCAAACCATTCAGTATCACAGTAATCCAAGTCTATGCCCCAACCAGTAACGCTGAAGAAGCTGAAGTTGAACGGTTCTATGAAGACCTACAAGACCTTTTAGAACTAACACCCAAGAAAGATGTCCTTTTCATTATAGGGGACTGGAATGCAAAAGTAGGAAGTCAAGAAACACCTAGAGTAACAGGCAAATTTGGCCTTGGAATATGAAATGAAGCAGGGCAAAGACTAATAGAGTTTTGCCAAGAAAATGCACTGGTCATAGCAAATGCCCTCTTTCAACAACACAAGAGAAGATTCTATACATGGACATCACCAGATGGTCAACACCGAAATCAGACTGATTATATTCTTTGCAGCCAAAGATGGAGAAGCTCTATACAGACAGCAAAAACAAGACCAGGAGCTGACTGTGGCTCAGACCATGAACTATTTATTGC
>NW_011495030.1:1559709-1560603 GCF_000754665.1 Bison bison bison
ATGACCTAAATCAAATCCCTTATGATTATACAGTGGAAGTGAGAAATAGATTTAAGGGCCTAGATCTGATAGATAAGAGTGCCTGATGAACTATGGAATGAGGTTCGTGACACTGTACAAGAGACAGGGATCAAGACCATTCCCATAGAAAAGAAATGCAAAAAAAGCAAAATGGCTGTCTGGGGAGGCCTTACAAATAGCTGTGAAAAGAAGAGAAGCTAAAAGCAAAGGAGAAAAGGAAAGATATAAACATCTGAATGCAGTGTTCCAAAGAATAGCAAGAAGAGATACGAAAGCCTTCTTCAGCAATCAATGCAAAGAAATAGAGGAAAGCAACAGAATGGGAAAGACTAGGGATCTCTTCAAGAAAATCAGAGATACCAAAGGAACATTTCATGCAAAGATGAGCTCGATAAAGGACAGAAATGGTATGGACCTAAGAGAAGTAGAAGATAATTAAGAAGAGATGGCAAGAATACACAGAAGAACTGTACAAAAAAGATCTTCACGGCCCAGATAATCACGATGGTGTGATCACTCACCTAGAGCCAGACATCCTGGAATGTGAAGTCCAGTGGGCCTTAGGAAGCATCACTACGAACAAAGCTAGTGGAGGTGATGGAATTCCAGTTGAGCTATTCCAAATCCTGAAAGATGATGCTGTGAAAGTGCTGCACTCAATATGCCAGCAAATTTGGACAACTCAGCAGTGGCCACAGGACTGGAAAAGGTCAGTTGTCATTCCAATCCCTAAGAAAGGCAATGCCAAAGAATGCTCAAACTACCGCACAATTGCACTCATCTCACACGCTAGTAAAGTAATGCTCAAAATTCTCCAAGCCAGGCTTCAGCAATATGTGAACCGTGAACTTCCTGATGTTCAAGCTGGATTTA
>NW_011495030.1:1561310-1562552 GCF_000754665.1 Bison bison bison
AATAACCTCAGATATGCAAATGATACCACCCTTATGGCAGAAAGTGAAGAGGAACTCAAAAGCCTCTTGATGAAAGTGAAAGTGGAGAGTGAAAAAGTTGGCTTAAAGCTCAACATTCAGAAAACGAAGATCATGGCATCCGGTCCCACCACGTCATGGGAAATAGATGGGGAAACAGTGGAAACAGTGGCAGACTTTATTTTTCTGGACTCCAAAATCACTACAGATGGTGACTGCAGCCATGAAATTAAAAGACGCTTACTCCTTGGAAGGAAAGTTATGACCAACCTAGATAGCATATTCAAAAGCAGAGACATTACTTTGCCAACAAAGGTCTGTCTAGTCAAGGCTATGGTTTTTCCTGTGGTCATGTATGGATGTGAGAGTTGGACTGTGAAGAAGGCTGAGTGCCGAAGAATTGATGCTTTTGAACTGTGGTGTTGGAGAAGACTCTTGAGAGTCCCTTGGACTGCAAGGAGATCCAACCAGTCCATTCTGAAGGAGATCAGCCCTGGGATTTCTTTGGAAGGAATGATGCTAAAGCTGAAACTCCAGTACTTTGGCCACCTCACGCAAGAGCTGACTCACTGGAAAAGACTCTGATGCTGGGAGGGATTGGGGGCAGGAGGAGAAGGGGACGACAGAGGATGAGATGGCCGGATGGCATCGCTGACTCAATGGACGTGAGTCTCAGTGAACTCCAGGAGTTGGTGATGGACAGGGAGGCCTGGCGTGCTTCGATTCATGGGGTCACAAAGAGTCGGACACGACTGAGCGACTGATCTCATGTGATCTGAAGGCTATACATTGTTACCTTGCTTATTTAACTTACATACAGAGAATATCAAGCAAAATGCTGGGCTGGATGAAGCACAAGCTGGAAAAAAGAAGGCCGGGAGAAATATCAATAACCTCAGATATGCAGATGACACCACCCTTACGGTAGAAAGTAAAGAAGAACTAAAGACCCCTTGATGAAAGTGAAAGAGGACAGTGAAAAAGCTGTCTTAAAACTCAACATTCAAAAAACTAAGATCACGGCATCCGGTCCGTTACTTCATGGGAAAGAGATAGGGAAACAATGGGAACAGTGACAGACTTTATTTTCTTGGGCTAAAAACAATCACTGCAAGTGGTGACTACAGCCATTAAATTAAAAGATGGTTGCTCCTTGGAAGAAAAGCTATGACCAACCTAGACAGTATTAAAAAGCAGAGACATCACTTTGCCAACAAAGATACA
>NW_011495030.1:1562652-1596299 GCF_000754665.1 Bison bison bison
GATCCAACCAGTCCATCCTAAAGGAAATCAGTCCTGAATATTCACTGGAAGGACTGATCCTGAAGCTGAAGCTCCAATACTTTGGCCACCAGATGTGAAGAGCCAACTCATTACTAAAGACCCTGATGCTGGGAAAAACTGAAGTCAGGAGGAGAAGGGGATGACAGAGGACGAGATGTTTGGATGGCATCACTGACTCAATGGACATAAGTCAGAGCAAGCTCCAGGAGGTGATGAAGGACAGGGAAGCCTGGTGTGCTGCAGTACACAGGATCGCAAAGGGTTGGACATGACTGAGCGACTGAACAACAACAACAATATATTCCATGATGGCAGAATGCTGTTCCTCCCAAAAAAGAATGCTGTATCCCTCAATGTACTAAAACATATTTGAAAAATGACTGCATAAATGCATTTCAGAGACCATTTATTCTACCCACCATTCCCTTCAATGAATATATGACCAGTTATTGCCTCCATTCAACAGCAATGACAGTTTTGACGACTTATATCAGCCATTTTGGGCTTGGTATTCTCAAAGCCGCAAGGACCCTAACTGAACAAAAGAGCACAACATAATCATGTTGAGTATGTAGAAAGGAAATCTTCCCTGTGTTAGACCTGGTAACAGAACTCTGGTTAACAGTCACTGGTTAGATTATTAGAGCAAGTAGCTACTGAACACCAGAACAGTTAACCTCTTTAGATAATAAGACAAAAGGGCTTTGATGACTCAGAGTAAAAAGTCAGGAGTGCTTAAGACCTACAGCCATCCTTAATAGACTTCTGAAACTTAAATGTTAATACTCCCTCTGTGTTTTATAAATATACTTGGTTTAGTATACTTTTTCAGTTTCAGTATCTAGGAAACCATCATGATCAGTGCTAACCTAGAAGTATCTTTGCAATTACAGTCATATCTCAGATACATTGCAGGTTTGGTTCCAAAACACTGCAATAAAGTAAACATTGCAATGAAGTTTACTGCATCAATTTTTTGGTTTCCCCTTATAAATGAAAGTTATGTTTATACTATACTGTAGTCTACTAAGTGTACAAAAGCATTACATCTAAAAAAATAACCTACCTTAGTAAAAATATTATATTTCTAAAAAATGCTAACCATCATTTGACAATGCAGGGTTACCTCAAAACTTTAATTTGTATACACATATCTGCAAAGCACAATGAAACAAGGTATGCTTGTGTTTTTTAAATGGAGATATAATTCAGAAATCATAGAATCCACTATTTTAATGTGTACAATTAATGTTTTTTTTTTTTAAAGATGATAAAATTTATGATTTTAGCCATTTTTAGGTGTCAGTTTAGGGTGTGTATCAACAGGGGTTAAGTACATTCACAAAGTTATGCAACCATCACCATCATCTAATTTCAGAATATTTTTATCACTCAAAAGAAGAGCCCATACCTGTTTAACCAGTCACTCCTCATTCTTTCCTCCACTCAAACCCCAGCTACCACTAATTAGCTACCACTAATCTATTTTCTGTCCCATCAATTTACTTATCCTGAACATTTCATAGAAATGGAATCATGCAATATGCGATCTTCTGTGTCTAGTTTCCTCATCAGCTGTAATCTTTGCAAGGTTTACCCAAGTTACAGGCTCTATCAGTCCTTCAGTCCTTTGTATGGCTCAATCATGTGTTATGGTATGGATATATCATAATTTGTTTAGCCATTTTTCAGGCAATGGACATCTGAGTTATTTATAATTTTCATCATTAAAATTAGGAAACAGCTACATTATGCCAGTGAGCAATCATTCTCTCGAACAGTGACTGGACCAAAGAATACTTGTATTTAAATTTTAATAGATACTGCAGAATAGGATATAGTGCCTATACTCCCACAATGGTGCATGACAGGATTCTCTCTTCTATAACTTCATATGATTGAACTTTATTTTATATTTTTCTAAGCTGAGAGGAAAACAATCTTCATCTTGATCTCCTTTGTAACTAGTGAGATGTCGTCTTTTTTTTGTATATATTTGTCATTTATATTACTTTGTATTAAACTTCTTTGCTTATTTCCTTATTAAGTTGTATATAATTTTTACTGACTTAATGAGATATTAAAATCTCAATCATTTTAAGACATGTACATATTATCTGTGCTGAAAATGTTTCTTCCCATCTGTCACTCATTGTTAACTATGGCGCCATTATTTTGGGCTGAATTTTTATGGAGCCTAAATTTCCTGTCTTTTTTTCTCTTCCAGGCAAGGTTTTACAGGGCTCATGCTGCAGCATGAGGGAGTGAAAACATGAGTATGGTACCCATGCTCACTCCAAAAGAGGAGCTATTTGGGTCCAGGTAACAACAGGGGCAGATTATGTGGGTTGGGCAGGAGGTATAGCTTAGACAATCTGCCTGCCACCCTGCCCACCACCTTGGTGGTGCTGTATGCAAGAATCACACACAGTGCCCTGCTTTTGCTACTGGTACTTCTGTTGATTTATGGCTTTTTCTGTATCTCACTGTTTGTAACTGTACCAACTTCCATGTAGGCAATTATTTTCAGTCCTATCTTATAGTTTCTCTGTATTCTGTTGCTTCAGGGGATATTTGTCCATGTTCAAGTATTCTGAGAAATGGTCCCAGGTCCCAGCATATCTTAAGTGAAGACCAGCTATCCTCAGGCTACCTTTCCACATGGTTGGGCAGAGGCCAAGCAGTTCTGGGCATCAAAACAGCCTTCTCTTCCTTCGAGTTTCTTCTGTCTTCCTTTATATGGTTATTGGCTATCCTGTTTTACTGAGTAAGGTCTTTCCCTTTCCTGAGATTTAAAAAATATTCTACACCATTTTTCTATTCTTTTTAAACCCACATATTTTTAAAAGTCTAAAGACTTTTAAAATCAAGATTTTACTTATGTACAGGATTACCTGATAACAGTCTAAATTTATCTGTTTTAAACAACTAATAGCCAATTATTTCAACTCAGTTTGAGTAATTTATGTGGTAAGCCATGTCCAACAGACTCTTTGTGAACCCACGGACTGCAGCCTGCCAGGCTCCTATCTATGGAATTTTCCAGGCAAGAATACTGGAGTGGGTTGCCATTTCCTTCCTCAGGGGATCTTCCTAACTGAGGAATTGAGCCCGCATCTCTTTCATCTCCTGCCCTGGCAGGTGGATTCTGTACTACTCTGCCACTTGGGAAAGGAACCTGAAATGTCAGGTCCAGATATCAAGGTAAATTAGAAGTGGTCAAACAGGAGATGGCAAGAGTGAACATCAACATTTTAGGAATTAGTGAACTAAAGTGGACTGGAATGGGTGAATTTAACTGAGATGACCATTATATCTAGTACTGTGGATAAGAATCCCTTAGAATACATGGAGTAGCCATCATAGTCAACAAGAGTCCAAAATGCAGTACTTGGATGTGATCTCAAAAATGACAGAATGAGCTCTGTTCATTTCCAAGGCAAACCATTCAATATCACAGTAATCCAAATCTATGCCCCAACCAGTAATGCTGAAGAAGCTGAAGTTGAATGGTTCTATGAAGACCTACAAGACCTTCTAGAACTAACACCGAAAAAAGATTCCATTTTAGGGGACTGGAATGCAAAAGTAGGAAATTAAGAGATACCTGGAGTAACAGGCAAATTCAGCCTTGGAGTCCAAAATGTAGCAAGGCAAAGGCAACAGTTTTGCCAAGAGAACACACTGGTCACAGCAAATGCCCTCCTCTTCCAACAACACAAGAGAAGACTCTACACACGGACATCACCAGATGGTCAACACCAAAATCAGACTGATTATATTCTTTGCAGCCAAAGATGGAGAAGCACTGTACAGTCAGCAAAAATAAGACCGGGAGCTGACTGTGGCTCAGATCATGAACTCCTTATTGCCAGATTCAGACCTAAATTGAAGAAAGTAGGGAAAACCACTAGACCATTCAAGTTATGACCTAAATGAAATCCCTTACAATTATACAGTGGAAGCGACAAGTAAATTCAAGATTAGATCTGATAGAGGGCCTGAAGAACTATGGATGGAGGTTCGTGACATTGTACAGGAGAAAGTGATCAAGACCATTCCAAAGAAAAAGAAATGCAAAAAGGCAAAATGGTTGTTTGAGGAGGCTGAGAAAAGAGATGCTAAAGGCAAAGGAGAAAAGGAAAGATAATTCCATTTGAATGCAGAGTTCCAAAGAACAGCATGGAGAGATAAGAAAGCCTTCCTCAGTGAGCAATGCAAAGAAATAGAGGAAAAAATAGAACAGGAAAGACTAGAGATCTCTTCAAGAAAACTGGAGATACCAAGGGAACATTTCATGCAATGATGGGCTCAATAAAGGACAGAAATGGTATGGACCTAACAAAAGCAGAAGATATTAAGAAGAGGTGGCAAGAAAACACAGAAGAACTGTACAAAAATATTCTTCATGACCCAGAAAAACATGATGGTGCGATCACAAACCTAGAGCCACACATCCTGGAATGTGAAGTCAAGCGGGCCTTAGAAAGCATCACTACGAACAAAGCTAGTGGAGGTGATGGAATTCCAGTTAAGCTATTTCAAATCCTAAAAGATGGTTCTGTTAAAAGTACTGCACTCAATATGCCAGCAAATTTGCAAAACTCAGCAGTGGCCACAGGACTGGAAAAGGTCAGTTTTCATTCCAATCCCAAAGGAAGGCAATGCCAAAGAATGCTCAAACTACCACACAATTGCACTCATCTCACACGCTAGCAAAGTAATGCTCAAAATTCTCCAAGCCAGGGTTCAACAATATGTGAACCATGAACTTGCAGATGTTCAAGCTGGATTTAGAAAAGGCAAAGGAACCAGAGATTAAATTGCCAACATCTGCTGGATCATCAAAAAAGTAAGAGAATTCTAGAACTTCTGCTTTATTGATTACGTCAAAGTCTTTGACTGTGTAGATCACAACAAATTGTGGAAAATTCTTGACTAGATGGGAATATTAGACCACCTTACCTGCCTCCTGAGAAATCTGTATGCAAGTCAAGAAGCAACAGTTAAAACCAGACATGAAACAACAGACTTGGTTCAAAATTGGGAAAGGAGTACGTCAGGGCTGTATATTGTCACGCTGCTTAAATTACATGCAGAGTTTATCCTGTGAAATGCCAGACTGGATGAAGCACAACCTGGAATTAAGATTTCCAGTAGAAGGATCAATAACCTCAAATACATGGATGACACTTATGGCAGAAAGCGAAGAACTAAAAAGCCTCTTGATGAAAGTGAAAAAGAACAGTGAAAAAGCTGTCTTAAAACTCAGCATTCAAAAAACTAAGATCATGGCATCTGGTCCCATCACTTCACGGCAAATAGAGGAGGAAACAATGGAAACATTGACAAACTTTATTTTATTGGGCTCCAAAATCACTGCAGATGGTAACTGGAGCCATGAAATTAAAAGATGCTTACTCCTTGGAAGAAAAGCTATGACCAACCTAGACAGCATATTAAAAAGCAGACATTACTTTGACAACAAAGATCCATCTAGTCAAAGCTCTGGTTTTTCCATTAGCCATGTATGGATGTGAGAGCTGGACAACAAAAAAGGCTGAGTGCCAAAGAACTGATGCCTTTGAACTGTGGTGCTGGAGAAGACTCCTGAGAGCCCCTTGGACTGCAAGGAGATCCAACCAGTGAATCCTAAAGGGAATCAGTCCTGAATATTCATTGGAAGGGTGATGCTGAAGCTGAAACTCCAATCCTTTGGCCACCTGATGTGAAGAAGTGACTCACTGGAAAAGACCCTGATGCTGGGGAAGACTGAAGGCAGGAAGAGAAGGGGACGACAGAGGATGAGAGTTGGATGGCATCACCAACTTGACTAATGTGAGTTGAGCAAGCTCCAGGAGTTGCTGATGGACAGAGAAGCCTGGTGTACTGCATTCCATGGGGTTGCAAGAGTCAGACATGACTGAGCAACTGAACTTAACTAAAACCTGGGAGAGTGAAAGTCACTCAGCTGTGTCTGACTCTTTGTGACCCCATGGAGTATACAGTCTATGGAATTCTCCAGGCCAGGATACTGGAGTGGGGAGCCATTCCCTTCTCCAGGGGATCTTCCCAACCCAGGGGTCGAACCCAGGTCTCCCACACTGCAGACGAATTCTTTACCAGCTGAGGCACCTGAGAAGCCTGCAGTAATTTATACCCCATGCTTATATAGCCACCTTTATATACCTTTACATAGCCACCTTACATACCACCTCTCATAAATTAAACTCTTGTATGTGTTTAGAACTGCTACTATTTTCTTCCTTCTGTTCCTCTAATTTTTCTGTACTAATATCATACTATTAACAGCTTTATTAACTTGACAGCTACATGTAAAAAGTGAAATCCGAACATTCTCTAACACCACTCACAAAAATAGACTCAAAATGGATTAAAGACCCAAATGTAAGGCTGAATACTATAAAATAAAACTCTTCAGTTCAGTTCAGTTGCTCAGTCACGTCCGACTCTTTGCGACCCCATGAATCGCAGCACGCCAGGCCTCCCTGTCCATCACCAACTCCCGGAGTTCACTCAGACTCACGTCCATCGAGTCAATGATGCCATCCAGCCATCTCATCCCCTGTCGTCCCCTTCTCCTCCTGTCCCCAGTCCCTCCCAGCATCAGAGTTTTTTTCCAGAAAAACATAGGCAGAACACCCTTTGACATAAACCACAGCATTATCTTTTGGAACTGATCTACAGTAATGAAAATAAAAGCAAAAATAAACAAATGGGACCTACTTAACTTGAAAGCTTTTGCACAGCAAAGGAAACTATAAACAAGATGAAAAGACAATCCTCAGAATGGGAGAAACTATTTGCAAATGAAGCAGCTGACAAGGGATTAACTTCCAAAATATATAAATGTTCATTCAGCTCAATATAAAAAACAACCCAATCAAACAGGCAGAAGACTTAGACATTTCTCTAAAGAAGACATATAGGTGATCTCAACAAACACATTTGAAAAGATGCTCAACATCACTAATTATTACAGAAAAGCAAATCAAAAGTATAATGAGGTATCATTTCACACTACTCAGAATGGCCATCATCAAAAAACTCTACAAACAATAAATGCTGGGGAGGTGTGGAGAAAAGGAAACACTCCTATACTGTTGGTGGGAATGCAAACTGGTACAGCCACTACAAAGAAGAGTATGGAGATTCCCTAAGAAACTGAACACAGAATTACCATATGATTTACACTATTTAAAAGAGCCAAGAAATGGAAGCAACCTAAATGTCCATCAACAGAGAAATGGATAAAGAAGGTGTGGTATATATATATACACAATGGAATATTACTCAGCCATAAAAAAGAATGAAATAATGCCATCTGCAGCAACATGAATAGACCTAGAAATGATCATACTAAGTGAAGTAACTCAGAGAAAAATAAATATCATATGGTAACACATATGGGTGGAATCTTAAAAAAAAAAAAAGAAAGAAGTGATACAAATGAACTTATTTGCAAAACAGAAACAGACTCAGATTTCCAAAGCAGATTTGTGGTCACCAGGTGAGGGCATGTGGGGGAAAGGGATAAATTAGGAGTTTAGGATTAACATATACACACTACTATATATAAAATAGATAATCAACAGATTTCCTATTTGCACAGGAAACTACTCAATATTCTGCAATAACCTATATAGAAAAAGAATTTGAAAATGAACAGATATATGTATAACTGAATCACTTAGCTGTACAGTGATGGAACTGACACATCGTAAATCAACTGTACTCCTATGTACAATAAAAATTTAAAAAAGCTTTATTGTTCACTTTAACATCTGTTACACAAATGTCTTATTCATGATTGTGCTTTTTCAAAACTTCTTGAGTTTCTGGCACATTTATTCTTCCAGATGAACTTTATAATCAACTTATAAACTATTGAGACTCTCACTGGAATTTTATCAGATTTATGCATTAGTGTGGAAATGACTGACATGCTGATGATGATTGTAATTTTACATTTTTAGAACATAATAAGCTTCCCCATTTATTCAGGCCTTAGTTTTATATCCTTCAGTAAAATACCATTATATTTTAGTACGTTGAACATAATCTCTTAACTATTTCCTTCCATGTGGGCCTCTTTCTCATCTCTACATAAATTTAAAAAATTTCCAACAATTTTTGAATAAAAAGAACATTTCTTTACATCCCATAAAATGACAGGGCTGTTAGGTATTTTTTAAGAGCTATTTCAGCTATGAAAATTCAATAACTTTCTATAAACATTCCAAAAAATGATCTAAAAATCATCTAAAGAATGCACATATTGTGCATATGTTTTTTATGTATAAAAAAACTAAGTATATACATGAAGGATATACTGCTTTCATCTTGGAGAGGAACTCTCATCCATCAGAAATTGCTGCCAAGAGCGGTAGACTTAGAATATCTAGGTTAAGGGAAAAGAATACTATAATGAATTATTGATTTCTGCCATAAGGGAGGGAATAGAAAATGGTGATATAAATGCCAAGTTTTTGCCATACATGAAATTGACCAAACTATTAACAAAGGTTGTTTCTAGAAGTGGAATTGTCAAGAGGGCCTTCATTTTCATCTTTTTACAACCCTAGATTAAGTTTTTTCTTTTTTCCTAACAATCAAGTATTTTGCTTTCAAAAATCAGAAAAAAAAAAAACAAACAAAACAAAACTTCCTGCTGGTCCAGTGGTTAAAAATCTGCCTTTTAATGCAGGGGATGCAGGTTTGATCCCTGGTCAGGGGACTAAGAACCCACATGTTGCAGAGCAACTAAGCCAGTGCACAACTAGGGAGCTGGAGCCACAAATAGAGAGACTGAGTATCACAGTTACTGAGTCTGCATGCTACAACTAGAAAGAAGCCTGCATGCCTTAACAATGATCCTGTGGGTACAACTGAGATACAGCCAAATAAATAAATATTTCTGAAAGATAAAGTGCTTAAGTTTGTAAAAATACTGCAACTTCTTAATGAATAGTGAATACTTAATAGTGGTATGGAGATACCATATGGTGGTATGAAATAATACTCCCGTATCTCCCATAAATTTCATTATTTCATTATCTCCCATAAATTTCTAATTTCTAATGAATTTTTCCAGAAAAAAAGTTCTTACAATTCAGGTTTTAAAAGATGCATTAAAGAAAAAAGAAAACTTACTTTTCTGGATGAAGTATTCCTTAAATATTATTTCTAATATTCATGTCATAATATAGTATTATACCACTGATGCTGAAGCTGAAGTTGAACAATTCTATTAAGATCTCTAAGACTTTCTAGAACTAACCAAAAAAAGATGCCCTTTTCATCATAGGTACTGGAATGCAAGAGTAGGAAGTCAAGAGATACCTAGAGTAACAGGCAAGCTTGGCCTTGGAGTACAACATGAAGCAGGGCAAAGGCTAACAGAGTTTTCTCAAGAGAACACACTGGACATAGCAAACAGCCTCTTACAACAACACAAGAGATGACCCCACACACACACACATCACCAAATGGTCAATACTGAAATACGACGGATTATATTCTTTGCAGTCAAAGATGGTGAAACTCTATACAGTCAGCAAAACCAAGACCTGGAGCTGTGGCTCAGATAATCAGCTCCTCATTGCAAAACTCAGGCTTAACTTGAAGAAAGTGGGGAAAACCACTAGGCCATTCAGGTATAACCTAATTCAAATCCCTTACAATCATACAGTAGAGGTGATGAATAGATTCAAGAGATTAGATCTGGTAGCCAGAGTTATGAAGAACTATGGACAGAGGTTCATAACCTTCTACAGGAGGCAGTGACCAAAACCACCCCAAAGGAAAAGAAATGCAAGAAGGCAAAATGATTGTGTAAGGAGGCTTTACACATAGCTAAGAAAAGAAAAAAAGCAAAAAAGCGAAAGGGAAAGACATACCCAACTGAATGCAGAGTTCCAGAAAATAGAAGAGATAAGAAGACCTTCTTAAATGAACAGTGCAAAGAAGTACAGGAAAACTTATCAAGAAAACTGGAGATATCAGGGGAATATTTCACACAAGAATGAGCATGACAAAGGACCTAACAGAAGCAGAAAAGATGAAAAAGAGGTGGAAAGAATACACAGAAGAACTATACAAAAAAGGTCTTAATGATCCAGATAACCAAGATGGTGTGATCACTGACCTAGAGCTTGACATCCTAGAGTGAAGTCAAGTGGGCCTCAGGAAGCTTTACTACAAACAAGATTAGTGAAGGTGATGGAATTCCAGCTGAGCTATTCAAAATCCTAAAAGATGATGCTGTATAAGTGCTGCACTCAGTATGTCAGCAAAATTGGAAAACTCAGCAGTGGTCAGAGGACTGGAAAAGGTCAGTTTTCATTCCAATTCCAGAGAAGGGCAGTGTCAAAGAATCTACAAACTATTGTATAATTATGCACATTTTGCATACTAGTAAGGTTATACTGAAAATTCTTCAAGCTTGGCTTCAACAGTATATTAACTAAGAACTTCCAGATGGGTTTAGAGAAGGCAGAAGAAACAGAGATCAAATCGCCAACATTCACTGGATCATAGAGAAACCAAAGCAATTCCAGAAAAACATCTACTTCTGCTTCATTGACTATGGTAAAGCCTTTGAATGTGTGGATCAAAACAAACTGGAAATATCTTAAAGAGATGGGAATACCAGACCACCTTACCTGCCTCCTAAGAAACCTCTACGCTGGTCAAGAAGCAACCTTTAGAACCTTTAGAAACAGTCAGAACCTTTCATGGACTGGTTAAAACTTGTAAAATGAGTACCACAAGGCTGTATATTGTCAGAGATCAAATTGCCAACATCCGCTGGATCATCAAAAAAGCAAGAGAGTTCCAGAAAAACATTGACTTCTGCTTTATTGATTATGCCAAAGCCTTTGACTGTGTGGAGCACAATAAACTCTAAAAAATTCTGAAAGAGATGGGAATACCAGAGCACCTGACCTGCCTCTTGAGAAGCCTATATGCAGGTCAGGAAGCAACAGTTAGAACTGGACATGGAACAACAGACTGGTTCCAAATAGGAAAAGGAGTACGTCAAGGCTGTATATTGTCACCCTGTTTATTTAACTTATATGCAGAGTACATCATGAGAAACGCAGGGCTGGAAGAAGCACAAGGTGGAATCAAGATTGCCGGGAGAAATATCAATAACCTCAGATATGCAGATGACACCACCCTTCTGGCAGAAAGTGAAGAGGAACTAAAAAGCCTCTTGATGAAAGTGAAAGTGGAGAGTGAAAAAGTTGGCTTAAAGCTCAACATTCAGAAAACGAAGATCATGGCATCCGGTCCCATCACTTCATGGGAAATAGATGGGGAAACAGTGGAAACAGTGGCAGACTATTTTTCTGGGCTCCAAAATAACTGAAGATGGTGACTGCAGCCATGAAATTAAAAGACGCTTACTCCTTGGAAGGAAAGTTATGACCAACCTAGATAGCATATTCAAAAGCAGAGACATTACTTTGCCAACAAAGATCCATCTAGTCAAGACTACGGTTTTTCCTGTGGTCATGTATGGATGTGAGAGTAGGACTGTGAAGAAGGCTGAGCACCGAAGAATTGATGCTTTTGAACTGTGGTGTTGGAGAAGACTCTTGAGAGTCCCTTGGACTGCAAGGAGATCCAACCAGTCCATTATGAAGGAGATCAGCCCTGGGATTTCTTTGGAAGGAATGATGCTAAAGCTGAAACTCCAGTACTCTGGCCACCTCAGGCGAAGAGCTGACTCATTGGAAAAGACTCTGATGCTGGGAGGGATTGGGGGCAGGAGGAGAAGGGGACGACAGAGGATGAGATGGCTAGATAGCATCACTGACTCGATGGACATGAGTTTGAGTGAACTCCGGGAGTTGGTGATGGACAGGGAGGCCTGGCGTGCTTCGATTCATGGGGTCGCAAAGAGTCAGACACGACTGAGCAACTGAACTGAACTGATAGAGTACATTATGAAAAATGCTGGGCTGGATGAATCACAAGCTTGAATCAAGACTGACAGGAGAAATATCAACAATCTCAGACATGCAGATGATATCACTCTAATGGCAGAAAGTGAAGAGAAACTAAAGAGCCTCTTGATGAGGATGAAAAAGTGAAAAAGTTGGCTTAAAACTCAACATTCAAAAAACTTAACATCATGGCATCCAGTCGCATCCCTTCATGACAAATAGAGAGGGGAAAAGTGGAAGCAGACTTTATTTTCTTGGGCTTCAAAAGTACTGCAGACAGTAACTGCAGCCACAAAATTAAAAGACACTTGCTCCTTAGAAGGAAAGCTATGACAAACCTAGACGGCGTATTAAGAAGCAAAGATATCACTTTGCCGACAAAAGTCCTTATAGTCAAAGTTACGGTTTTTCCAGTAGTCGTGTATGAATGTGAGAGTTGGAAAATAAAGAAGGCTGAGCACTGAAGAACCGACGCCATAGAACTGTGGTGCTAGAGATGACTCTTGACATTCCCTTGGACAGCAAGGAGATCAAACTAGTCAATCTTAAAGGAAATCAACCCTGAATGTTCATTGGAAGAACTGATGCTGAAGCTCCCATACTTTGGCATTTGATGTAACAGCCAACTCATTGAAAAATACCCTGAGCTAGGAAAAACTGAAGACAAAAGGAGAAGGCGGTGTCAGAGGATGAGATGGTTAGATCATCAACTAATTAGACGTGAATCTGAGCAAACTCCAGGAGATAGTGAAGGACATCTGGGAAGCCTGGAGTGCTGCAGTCCATGGGGCTGCAAACAGTCAGATATGACTTAGCGACTGAACAACAACTGTAAACACCGTGTTATTACTCTTGACTAAAGTCATCAGGAATGCATGAACATAAACTAAGAAATTATGCAGAAAAAAGTGGTTTCAGTACTTTTAACACTTACAATTCAATTTCAACCATGCCTTTGGAACATCCTCTCTTCACAAAAAAGCCAACCTAAGATATAAAAAAAGACAAAGTGAGCTGTGTGGTGACATCCCCAGGTGAGATATAGCAAAAGTCATTATTATTTGTCAGATCAAGATTCTTTCAATAACTATTCTGTACATTCACTTACTTCACTTTCTAACTGTACCCTTTCCAGATTTAGGCTCCTCCACTGTTTCCACTCACAGATAATATTCTAAGCTACCAGTATTTTAATATTCTAAGAGTTATTGATCTTTCTATGCATTTAAGAGCCTCTTACAAACTTCATGACAAAGCTATTAACAGTAAGTAGTGCAGAGCAAAAATCTGAGGCCAAGTTATCGAGCTCCAGACTGAGTACTTCTATGGAGCTGCACAGATTAAATATTAATAATCACTCTAATAGCACCCATCCTGCTATTAATTAGTATACACCTATCACCAAGCACTTTTTAAATAATCCAATAAATATAGTAAATACGATTTAAGTGAGCACAATTTATATCATAAAATAGATGTATTTAAGCTACTTTCTATATGTACGTGAGTGTAAAGTATGAAAAAAGACCCTGGACCTAAAAAAATCAGATTGGATCTTGAATCAGGCTATAATTAAGTAATACTCAAAAAAGGTGGGAAATACACCTTGCAAATAATTGTTTTTTTAATAGTGGTAATGACAATGATGATGACAATTATAACCACAACAGTTAACATTTATTAAGCATTACTATGTTTATGTTCCAAGCACTTGATATACAATTTTCTCATTTAATACTCATGAGCAAATTTATGAGATATGTATTATATCCATTTTACAGATGATGAAACTGAGAACCAGAAAGATGAAAAAGAAAGTCTATTCCTGTAACAAGAAGGTACAGTTGAATGATCAAGAGTACAGGCTTCAACATAGACCATGTCTAGTTCAAATCTCAGCTCTGCCATATACAAGCTATTTCACCTTGACTGGGTTACTTAACGTCTCTGTTTCAGTTTTTTCATAAATAAGGAAAACAATGGCATTTTTTTAGGAGTGGGGCATCTGCTCATTAGGTTGTAATAACTGAAATACTTGTTACCAAATGGAAGAAATTAAAAAATTAGAAGGCAGTTAAAATAAAGTATTTGTACCAGTGGTGCAGAAATGCTTATACTAAATTTTTATATTGCATTTAAATAAAAATACAACATTAAAATTTTTTTGCTAAGAATTTGGACATCCCCTGAACATATCTGTGGATACACAAATGTCTGCAAGCTGTCATCTAAGAAAACTGCACTTCACAGCTTCCTTTAAAAAGCCTACCACTCAAGGGTAAGGACAGATGTATCTTCATGACAAAAATAAATAAGAAGGTTGGTGAAAATTGTTACAGCCCAATCCATTCTGACTAAGGCAGCCCTTGGAATACAATCCAGACCATTACAGAGAGAGAATGATTTAATAAACAGTTTCTGACAATTTAAAAAACTACATATAGGGAATTCCCTGGCAGTCCAGTGGTTAGAATTGGCACTTTCACTGCCAAAGGCCTGCGTTAGATTCCTGGTTGGGGAACTAAAATCCCACAAGCTGTGCAGTGTGGCCAAAAAAACAAACACAACATAATATTAATAAAAATCTGAGTATGTCCTTGGAAATTATCTACTCCAAACCCTGTTCTCTGAAATAAAAACTGAATTCCAGACAAGTAACTGGTTCAGGTTACAAAATTAATCATTAATAAATCAGTATCTTTTCTATCTCATAAATGCCTCTCTTATGGCATTAAAAATTTTGTTTTGAATAGGTTATTTATAATGTTAAGGGGTATAGAAATCAATCTTGTAACCTACATTAAATTTTGCTGTTGTTTATTCGCTACGTTGTGTCTGACTCTTTTGCAACACTATGGACTGTAGCCAGCCCGGCTCCTTCTGTTCATGAGATTCTCCAGGCAAGCATACTGGATTGGGTTGTCATTTTCTTCTACAGAAGATTTTTCTGACCCAGGGATTCAACCTGCATCCCCTGCATTGGCAGGTAGATTCTTTATCATGGAGACACCATGTAAGCCGGCACATTAAATATTAAGCCTTGCTTAAAAACCTGTAATATCACTTTGATTATATTATAATATTTATAGTAGTTTAGAAAAATAAAACAATCATTTCAAGTTTTAAAAATATTTTACAGTCAAGTAACTCAACTTTTAGACTTTCTTTTTAAAACATATTTTCATGTGAAATATATACCAATAGTATATACAAACTTCATGAACTGTTTAGAAATAATAAAACAACCATATATCTACCAGTTTAAGGAACTGGTCACTAACGGTGTATCTGACATTCCTTAATTCATACTAATTGCATCCTTTTTCTCTCAACTAATGGGGAAGAAAGAGGGAAAGGAATAGTTAGGAGTTTGGGATCAACATGTACACACTGTTATATATTTTAAATAGATAACCAATAAGGTCCTACTGTATAGCACAGGGAACTCTACTCAATGTTATTTGGCAGCCTGGATGGGAGGGGAGTTTGGGGGAGAATGGATACATGTATATGCATGGCTGAGTATCTTTGCTGTCCAGCTGAAACTATCACAACATTGTTAATCGGCTATACTCCAATATAAAATAAAAAGTTTAAAAAAATGAAACAACAAATGTAATCTCTAAACTGATTTAATTAAATGGCAACCCACCCCAGTGTTCTTGCCTGGAGAATCCCAGGGACAGGGGAGCCTGGTGGGATGCCGTCTATGGGGTTGCACAGAGTCGGACATGACTGAAGCGACTTAGCAAGCAAGCAAGCAAACTGATAATTCCTTTACTTTTGTTTTTTACTGTATGAGACTCCAAATGTTTTTGACTGTTCTAGAAACAAACTCACATTATGGTGTATTTTTCCAAGATGGTATTTTTCCTTAAAATTATGTTTTTGATATTTAACCAGTGAGCCAAAGTTTGTTTCTATTGTCATATAATATTCAATTGTATTTGACTATTCCAGAATTCACTGCAAACAATACTTCTTTAAGTATTTCCATGATTTCACCTAGTATAAATGCACAAAAGCTGACTAGGGTACCTAGAAAGCAGAATTTTTGAGGCACTGGATATAAGCATTTACAGATATACTAGGTAATACCATAGCACTTTCCAAGGGGGTTGTACAAATTCATATTCCCACCAAGAATGCATCAGAGTTTCCACTGTTTTATATCCTTATAAGCATATGGCACCAATGGAATTCTGGTGGGTCTGACAGATATACCTTGCTAGGGCTAATGTGCATTTCTCTAATAACTAATGAAGTTGAGCATCTTTTCATGTCTGTAGGAATGTACTGGTTGTCTGGGTTGCCTCTTGACTGTGAGACATTAAAGCAGATCTTTTGCTCACATGTCTTATGAGTTGTCATTATTTTGCTTATTATATAGTCTGTATATCAATCTGTATATCAATTTGTGACTAGTCTTTTCTCTACAAGGTGTCTTTTAGATGAACAGAAGTTCCTTAGTTTTATTATAGTTGAAATTATCAACTTTTCCCTTTAGGTCTATACTTTAAGACATTTTCTTAACCCGAAGTCACAAAAATATTCTCTTCTACTACTGATGTCTTCTAAAAACTTCCTGGTCAATCACATTTAGATATTTAATCCACCTGGAACTAATTTTTGTTAAAGTATGAGGAAAGGACTCAATTTCATCTTTTCCTATACCAATACCCAGTTGTCTCAGTACCATTTTCCGTCTCTTCCTCACTCACCTACAATGTCAGTTCTGTCATAAATCAAGTTTTTACTAAGCTTTGTATCTTAGCTCTTTATTCTGTCATATCACACTAGTCTACCCTACATCAACACCACAATGTCTTAATTTACCAAATATTGTATCATCTTGATATCCAGTAGACAAGTTTTTCCACTTTATCCTATTTCTTTAGAAGGAGCTTAGCTATTTTTGGCTCTCTGTATTTTCATCCAAATTTTAGTACCAGCTTGTAATTTTTATAGACGGTAGCAGGATTCTGACTGGAATGACACTTAACATGACATGTATCAAACATTAACATTTTAAAATAAAAACTATAATCTCTGCATACATACCTTTTATGTGCGGCTATGTAACTTACACCTTTGTTGCTATAATATCCATTTTAATTGCATTTACTGTTCACTGTCAGTGAACACAGAAAATGCAACTCATTTCTGTTATACAACTTTTTTAGGGGGTTCTCAGTTCTTATTTCTAAACTGCTAATTATTTCTAAGTTTATTATTAATTCTAATCAATAGATATAACTCACAGAAAAGGTTTTGGAATCATTAGTAAGAATGAAAAAGGTCCTTGCCTTAGTCTGGGATTTTGTAACAAAAGTCCCACAGGGTGGGTGGCTTAAACATACATTTCTCAGATATCTGAAGGTTAGGATATGCAAGATCAATGCATTCACAGATTCAATGTCAGTGTTACACTATCTTACATCTCAGTTTAGTCGCTCAGTCATGTCTGACTCTGTGACACCATGCACTAGACCACACCAGGCTTCCCTGTCCATCACCAATTCCTGGAGTTTACTCACACTCATGCACATTGAGTCGGCAATGCCATCCAACCATCTCACCCTCTGTCATCCCCTTTTCCTCCAGCCTTCAATCTTTCCCACCATCAGGGTCTTTTCAAATGAGTCAGTTCTTCACATCAGGTGGCCAAAGTACTGAAGTTTCAGCTATAACATTAGTCCTTCCAATGAATATTCAGGACCGATGTCCCTTAGGATGGACTGGTTGGATCTTCTTAAAGTCCAAGGGACTCTCAAGACTCTTCTCCAACACCACAATTCAAAGGCATCAATTTTGGGGCGCCTAGCTTTCTTTATATTCCAACTCTCATATACATACTTGCCTACTGGAAAAACCATAGTTTTGACTATGACTAGATCGACCTTTGTCAGCAAAGTAATATCTCTGCTTTATAATATGCTGACTAGGTTGGTCATAGCTTTTCTTTCAAAGAGCAAGTGTCTTTTGATTGCATGGCTGCAGGAATATAAAGTCAAGTGGGCCTTAGGAAGTATCACTATGAACAAAGCTAGCAGAGGTGATGGAATTCCAGTTGAGCTATTTCAAATCCTGAAAGATGATGCTGTGTAAGTGCTGCACTCAATATGCCAGCAAATTTGGAAAACTCAGCCACAGGACTGGAAAACTGAAAAGGCTACTTTTCATTCCAATCCCAAAGAAAGGCAATGCCAAAGAATGCTCAAATTACCGCACAATTGCACTCATTTCACACGCTAGTAATGCTCAAAATTCTCCAAGCCAGGCTTCAACAATACGTGAACCATGAACTTCTAGATATTCAAGCTGGTTTTAGAAAAGGCAGAGGAACCAGAGACCAAATTGCCAACATCCACTGGATGATCGAAAAAGCAAGAGAGTTCCAGAAAAACATCTATTTCTGCTTTATTGACTATGCCAAAGCCTTTGACTGTGTGGGGCACAATAAACTGTGAAAAATTCTGAAGGAGATGGGGATACCAGACCACCTGACCTGCCTCTTGGGAAACCTGTATGCAGGTCAGGAAGCAACAGTTAGAACTGGACATGGAACAACAGACTGGTTCCAAATAGGAAAAGGAGTATGTCAAGGCTGTATATTGTCACCCTGCTTATTTAACTTATGGGCAGAGTAGTATATCATGAGAAATGCTGGGCTGGAGGAAGCACAAGCCAGAATCAAGATTGCTGGGAGAAATATCAATAACCTCAGATATGCAGATGACACCACCCTTATGGCAGGAAGTGAAGAACTAAAGAGCCTCTTGATGAAAGTGAAAGAGGAGAGTGAAAAAGCTGGCTTAAAACTCAACATTCAGAAAACTAAGATCATGACATCCGGTCCCAGCACTTCATGGCAAAAAGATGGGCAAACAGTGGAAACAGTGGCTGACTTTATTTTGGGGGGGCTCCAAAATCACTGCAGAAGGTGACTGCAGCCATGAAAATAAAAGACACTTATTCCTTGGAAGGAAAGTTATGACCAACCTAGATAGCATATTCAAAAGCACAGACATTACTTTGCCAACAAAGGTCCATCTAGTCAAGGATATGGTTTTTCCAGTAGTCATGTACAGATGTGAGAGTTGGACTATAAAGAAAGCTAAGCACTAAAGAATTGATACTTTTGAACTGTGGTGTTGGAGAAGACTCTTGAGAGCCTCTAGGATCACAAAGAGATCCAAGCAGTCCATGCTAAAGGAGATCAGTCCTGGGTGTTCACTGGAAGGACTGATGTTAAAGCTGAAACTCTAATACTTTGACCACCTGATGCGAAGAGCTGACTCATTTGAAAAGACCCTGATGCTGGGAAAGACCGAGGGCAGGACGAGAAGGGGATGACAAGGATGAGATGGTTGGATGGCATCACCAATTCAGTGGACACAGGTTTGGGTAAACTCCGGCAGTTGGTGATGGACAGGGAGGCCTGGCTTGCTGCAATTCATGGGGTAGCAAAGAGTCAGACACAACTGAGTGACTGAACTGAACTGACTCACCATTTGCAGTGATTTTGGAGCCACCCAAAATAAAGTCTCTCACTGTTTCCATTGTTTCCCCGTCTATCTGCCATGACGTGACTGGACCAGATGTCATGATGTTAGTTTCCTGAATGTTGAGTTTTAAGTCAAGTTTTTCACTTTCCTCTTTCACTTTCATCAGGAGGCTCTTTAGTTCTTCTTCACTTTCTGCCGTAAGGGTGGTATCATCTGCATATATGAGGTTACTGATATTTCTCCCAGCAACCTTGATTCCAGTTTGTGCTTCATACAGTCCAGCATTTCACATGATAAACTCTGCATGTAAGTCAAATAAGCAGGGTGACAATATACAGCCTTGATATGTTTCTTTTCCGATTTGGCACCAGTCTGTTGTTCTGTGTCCAGTTCTCACTGTTGCTTCTTGACCTGCACACAGTTTTCTCAGGAGGCAGGTAAGGTGGTCTGGTGTTCCCATCTCTTGAAGAATTTTCTATAGTTTGTTGTGATTCCACACAGTCAAAGGCTTTGGCATAGTCAATAAAGCAGAAACAGATATTTTTCTGAAACTCTTTGCTTTTCCGATGATCCAGCAGATGTTGTCAATTTGATCTCTGGTTCCTCTGCCTTTTCTAAATCCAGTTTGTACATATGGAAGTTCACAATTCATGGACTATTGAAGCCTGGCTTGGAGAATTTTGAGCATTACTTTGCTAGCATGTGAGATGAGTGCAATTGTGCGGTAGTTTAAACATTCTTTGGCATTGCCTTTCTTTGGGACTGGAATGAAAACCGACCTTTTGTAGTCCTGTGGCCACTGCTGAATTTTCCAAATTTGCTGACATAATGAGTGCAGCACTTTCATAGCATCATCTTTTAGGATTTGAAATAGCTCAACTGAAGCTCCACTACCTCCACTAGCTTTGTCATAGTGATGCTTCCCCTAAGGCCCACTTGACTTCGCATTCCAAGACGTCTGGCTCCAGGTGAGTGAGCACACCATCATGATTATCTGAGTCATGAAGATCTGTTTTGTACAGTTGTTCTGTATATTCTTGCCACCTCTTACTAATATCTTCTGCTTCTGTTAGGTCCATACCATTTCTGTCCTTTATTGTGCCCATCTTTGCATAAAATGTTCCCTTGGTATCTTTAATTTTCTTGAAGAGATCTCTAGTCTTTCCCATTCTATTGTTTTCCTCTATTTCTTTGCACTGATCATTGAGGAAGGCTTTCTAATCTTTCCTTGCTGTTCTTTGGAACTCTGCATTCAAATGGAATTATCTTTCCTTTTCTCCTTTGCCTTTCATTTCTCTTCTCAGCTCTTTGTAAGGCCTCCTCAAACAACCATTTTGCCTTTTTGCATTTCTTTTTCTTTGGGATGGTCTTGATCACTGCCTCCTGTACAATTTCACGAACCTCAGTCCATAGTTCTTCAGGCACTCTGTCTATCAGATCTAGTCCCTTAAATCTATTTCTCATTGCCACTGTATAGTCGTAAGGGATTTGATTTAGGTCATACCTGAGTGGTCTAGTGGTTTTCCCTACTTTTTTCAATTTAAGTATGAACTTGGCAATATTTATTTTCATGATCTGTGCCACAGTCAGCTCCTGGTCTTGTTTTTGCTGACTGTAAAGAGCTTCTCCATCTTTGGTTCCAAAGAATACAAGCGGTCTGATATCGGTACTGACCATCTGGTGACGTCCATGTGTAGAGTCTTCTCTTGTGTTGTTGGAAGAGAGCATTTGCTATGACCAGTGCGTTCTCTTGGCAAAACTGTTAGCCTTTGCCTTGCTACGTTCTATACTCCAAGGCCAAATTTGCCTGTTACTCTAGCTATTTCTTGACTTCCTACTTTTGCTTTCCAGTCCCCTAAAATGAAAAGGATTCTTTTTTGGGTGTTAGTTCTAGAAGGTTTTGGAGGTCTTCATAGAACCATTCAACTTCAGCTTCTTCAGCATTACCAGTCGGGGCACAGACTTGGATTACTGTGATACTGAATGGTTTGCCTTGGAAAAAAACAGAGATCATTTGTCGTTTCTGAGATTGCATCCAAGTACTGCATTTCAGACTCTTTTGTTGACTATGATGGCTACTCCATGTCTTCTATGGGATTCTTGCCCAAAGTACTAGAATATAATGGTCATCTGAGTTAAATTCACCCATTCCAGTCCATTTTAGTTCAGTGATTCCTAAAACGTCAATGTTCACTCTTGCCTTATTCTGTTCGGTCACTTCCAATTTGCCTTGATTCATGGACCTAACATTCCAGGTTCCTATGCAATATTGCTCTTTACAGCATCGGATTTTACTTCCCTTACCAGTCACATCCACAACTGAGTGTTGTTGCTTTGGCTCCATCTCTTCATTCTTTCTGGAGCTGTTTCTCCACTGATCTCCCATAGCATACTGGGCACCTACCGACCTGGGGAGTTCATCTTTCAGTGTCCTATCTTTTTCCCTTTTCATACTATTCATGGGGTTCTCAAGGAAAGACTACTGAAGTGTTTTGCCATTCCCTTCTCCACTGGACCACGTTTTGTCAGAACTCTCCACCATGACCCGTCTGTCTTTGGTGGTCATACACGGCATGACTCATAGTTTCATTGAGTTAGACAAGGCTGTGGTCCATGTGAGCAGATTGGTTAGTTTTTTGTGATTATGGTTTTCTGTCTGTCTGCCCCATAATGGAGAAGGATAAGAGGCTTATGGAAGCTTCCTGATGGGAGAGACTGACTGAGGGAGAAACTGGGTCTTGTTCTGAAGGGTGGGGCCATGCTCAGTAAATCTTTAATCCAATTTTCTGTTGATAGGTGATTTAGCCCTATTAAATTTGCATATTAATCCATTGGGAGGCTTAGCCAGAATTTCTTTATGGTTTTTAAGCAGACATTCTTACAATCTGTGATTCAGAGTTTTCTTTCTTTTCAACACATATCTTTTCTCTTCTACCTAGAACTTCCAATACAATGTTCAATAGTAATGACAGTAGGTAACCTTGACATGTACATTTTCACAGATATCTCCTGAAATTAAGAAACGTCCATTCTATTCCTAGTTTACTAAGAGTTTTTAATCATAAATTACTGTGGAATTTAACTGAATGCATTTTAGCTGTTGAGAAATTATTGAGTTCTACTTCTTTAAAATATGGTGTATCATGTTAATTTTTTCCTAATAATCAATCTCTCATTTCTTGAATAACTTCGATTTGGTCACAATGCATTATATATTATTAAATTCAACATGCTAAAGTTCCTTTTTTGTGTGTGACTTTTGCCTCCAGATTCATGCGTGAAAGGGGCTTGTTATTTTCTCATGCTATCCTTGATTGATTTGGGTAACTAAAGTCACATTTTCCTGTGTAAACAGCAACTTTTGCTGTTAGGACTAATCCACATTTTGTTTTTGTCTGGTGTTCTCTATGAGAAAAAACTTACCAGCTAATTTATCTTCTCTACTTAGAGTTAGTTTTGATAATTTAAATAGCTGTAGAAATATATACGGGGCTTCCCCGGTGGCTCAGACGGAAATAAATACAATCACAACTTTTAAAATATTTTATGCTTTAGTGGAATGATTCTCATAATATTCTTACATTATGAATATATAAACCTCTGCTGCATTCTTGTAATGCCCTGGTGGCAGTCATAATTATTGTGAAATGTATTGTGCATGGATTTCCACTCTTTTTATGTTTTCTAATGATGTCCTTTTTCACATTTCTGTTTCTTTTCTCTTTCTCCTTTCTCAAGACTCCTTCTGGATTGTTTGGGCAGTGGTTATTTTTCCTCTACTTCGCTCCTCCTACTTTAATCTTTCCTGTTTGGAAGTTACATATTTTGACTTATTTTTTTTTAAACTGGTTTACTCTACAAACTTTAACATGCATATTTAACTTAATAAACTCTTAAGCTAACAATTATCTTAACTTTCTCCCAACAATACAGAGAATACTTTAACTTTGATCACAGCTTTGACAACATTTAGTTGTATCTTCTTTGATTTAAAAAATTGACACATCAGTATTATTTTATACAGTTTACACATAACTTTACTACATGTTTAGTATTTAGTAGGCTTCACTGGTGAGATGGTGAAGAATCTGCCTGCAATGTGGGAGGCCTGGGTTCGATCCCTGGGTTGGGAAGTTCTCCCGGAGAAGGGAATGGCAACCTACTCCAGTATTCTTGACTGCAGAATTCCATGGACATAGGAGCCTGGTGGGCTACAGTCCACAGGATTGCAAAGAGTTGGACACAACTGAGCAACTAACACTTACTATGTGTTTACCATTTCATTGCTCACATCTTTTTACCTCTCAGACTTTCTTCTGAGATAATTAAAGTCTGAGATAATTTTCCTTCTTCCTAATTAAACACTTTCAAAGTTCCTTTATGAGGATCTCAGACTGTTCTCTCAACCCTGTCACATTCTGTGACCATATGACTCCCATGTTTGGTATTCTAAAATTTACTATAATGTGTCTATTTGTGTATTTCTTTCTTTTACGCCATCTGGAATATATTTAGGTGCAATGGATCTGAGGATTCAAGTTTTTCAACATTTCTGGAAAATTCTTAGTCATTCTTTCTTCGAATATTGCCTCTTCCTTAGTCCATTATTTTCCTTCAACTATCAGGTCTCAATCTTGATTTCATTACTTTTTATTTTTTCGCTTTAGCTCTATTAATTCATGTTTAGAAAAACTGTCAAGTATTTTGGTTCACATATTCTCGATTATGTCTGCTTTGTTTTACCTGTCCATCAAGTTTCTCTCCCATGTATTTTTATTTATATTCTCAATGATTCTTTTTTCAAATTTACCTTATCTTTTTGTTACTTCTTTGCAACCTTCTTTCAGTTCCTAAATAAACTAAATATTCCTAGTTTACATTCTATATATACAAGCTCTATAGGTCAGATTGTATAGCCTGTTGTTTTTATTAGCTCTCATTTTTAGTGGTTCATTTCCTCCTATGCTTTGTGATTTTTTGGGGTATGGACTCATGAATTTCTTGGAACTTTAGATTTCTTTTGAGGACTGTATTGAAGACATTTTCCTTCAGAGGATTTCATTTGCTTCTGCCAGAGATATTATTAAGGGAGGACACTTTAAACTAAAATTACAATGTATGTGTTGAGGCTTGTTTGAAAGATTTTTTTTCTTTTTCCTTCTACTACTGTATTCAGAGATAACAATGAGTTAAGTAGCCCCACTTCGCAATTTTTTGTTTTTCCTGCTACACACAGTACTCATAGTTTTATCTTCTAACTCTTCTATACCCTCAGGACCCCCAATCCTATGCAACGAATTCAAAGCCAGGTTTCAGGGCACAAGGAAGCAAATAACCCTGGGAAAACAATGTCAGAGCTTGCAGAAATCTTCGGATCCAAATTACTTTATCTGTGCCCTTTGGAAACTTACTTCTCCTTTTCACAAGTCCATCAATACATTTAAACAGCTGTATCTTACACTATTTCTAAGGCTGAAGGTGTTACACACTTGGAGAATTCTCTAGATATATAGCAAACTACTTCTGGAAATGGAGATCTTCCCTCAGTGTCTCTACCTGCCAATTTCATCATTTATATTCAAGCACAACACATTTGCCATACCCAAGAATTAAGATGTAGAAATTGATTTGTTACCAAAAGCGATTCATGGTTTTGAATTTTGTTAAAAGTACCTATGTTAACTTACCTTATCTGCCCGTCCCATGAAAGCAGGTTTGCCTGCTAATCCAAGGCAAATGGCACACACGATGCTGGACTTCCCTGTTCCATTAGCTCCGATAATCATATTCAAGTGGGGCCCAGGAGATACTTCACAGACATCGTATGTCCTAAATTATAAAGAGGTGAGATTACTAAGTAGAGACAAGAAGTGAAGAATATTTTCCTACTAAAGCACTTTTTCTTGTTTTACCCTTATCACTAACTATAGGTTTCCTCAAATTCTTTAAAAACCAACTAACCTTATAAATATTAATGTAACATTACTTTATAGGTTGTTAATAACTTAGAGGGAAAAAAATCTGTCAGTGAGAGGAATGAAAAAGTGACAAAGTATATCTAAAATTAGAACATTCATGGGAAAATAAAACTTCACGTAATTTTTCTCAAATATTAAGTCTGCTAAATAGAGCAAAGTTTGATATAATTTATTCTTTAGTAATTCTAATACATGAGAAAGTCCATCAAAGCTACTGTACAAATGATTTTTAAATAAATTACATGTAAGTGAAGTGACAGTTCATTCTAAATTTGTGTATTTTACATTTATATTTCTCTTGAATTAAAATGCTTACTAGAAACTTATCATAGTCAACCGAATTACTTTTATTATAATTAGAAAACTGAAGATGTATCAACTCAATAGTTTAATTTATTAACTTTTTAAAATAGCATGAATTGCCTTTAATATACTGCCAGACATTCACCAAAGGATCTATTTCTAGCACAAATTAAATTTTATTCCTATGGGAGGAAACAAGAGTGCATCATCACCACGCACGTCCGTAACTTTCCCTCATACTAGAAAGCAGCATGCTGTCCTGCTCTCTACCTGCAACAGGAGCATCTAATCCATATTAGTCTTCAGGGACAGCTATGGCAAGATGCGAAGGAAACTGACTCAGTATCTTTGTACTATGTCCTTGAATATCTGGAACTGGACCCCATAAGTAATGTCCCGTGCCCACAGTTTCAGTTGGCTACCAACTAATTCCCCAAGAGTAAAAGCTTAGCCTATTACTAACTTCCTAGGTATTCAAATAATTTTACCAAGCACACTTCAACTTTAATACTCCAAGAAATTAATCATTCTGAAATTTCAAGTTGTAATAAAATAAATACAGGTGGTAAAGAAAAGTATTTTCTGGCAGGTTTCCAACCCCACTTCTCTGCAGAGCATCCATCTATCTTTTCAGAAGCTTTATTCTAGTAACAGCAGAGTCTTGAAACAACCCTTTACAACAGTTAAAATAAAACTACTACTACTAAGTCGCTTCAGTCGTGTCCGACTCTGTGCAGCCCCACAGACAGCAGCCCACCAGGTTCCCCCGCCCCTGGGAGTTTGGGAATTTCAGACATCTGGAAAATTATCTGACTTGGAGCTTCTTAATCAACACATGCAGCTCCATTCTTTTAATATTTGAATTTCCTGCTGTAAACTGTCTTACTAAAATAGTGATGCAACTGGTATTTAAGCAAACAAATAGAGCAGAAAAAAGCATGAAAACTTCTGACCTATATTGTTACACACAAATACTATAAACACGAAAAGCTGCCAAAACTAAATAAAGCCTCCGCATTTAAAAAAGAAAAAAAAAAACCATTCTGATTCTACAATATGTTTATTGGAAATTCCCTTTTGTGAGTTCCCTTTTCTCTGACCTCCCTCTGAAAAAGCTAATTTCAGAGGCCACCCTCTTCTGAGTTTACATACTTTATCTAGTACCTCATATATTCTCCATGGCCTCAGGTAACATCTATATACTGAAAGTCAGTTCAGATGACCTACAGATTCAATTCCCACCTCAAGAACTCTATTTGGATGTCCCACAATGGTCACTTCAAACTTAACATATTCAAAACTATTACACTGGTGCAAAAGTAACTGTGGTTTTGCACTGCTGAACTTTGCTGTTTGATATTGGAATAGATTTTCAAATAAATGTGGTTATGTTATACATCATTTTAATGTACATTTTTGGCTTTTTTTTTTTTGCTAATGACTTATTACTCGCTGTGTATTTTATATTTATTTTAGGCTAGGGAAATGATGTTAGACAAAATGCAAATTCGAGCAGTTTTCTTATTCGAGTTCAAAATGGGTTGTAAGGCAGCAGAGGTAACTCACAACATCAACCACACATTTGGCCCAGGAAGTGCTAATGAAACTGCACTGGCTCAAGAAGTTTTGCAAAGGAGACGAGAGCCTTGAAGATGAGCAGCACAGTGGCCGGCAACTGGAAGTTGACAATAACCAACTGAGAGGATCATCAATGCTGAACCTCTTACAACTACACCAAAAGTTGTCCAAGCACTCAGTGTCAATCCTTCTATGGTCATTCGGCATTTGAGGCAAACTGCAAAGGTGGAAAAGCTCGATAAGTGGGTACCTCATGAATCGACCAAGAAAAAAAAAATCGTTGTTTTGAAGTGTCATCTTCTCTTATTGTATGCAACAACAAACCATGTGACAAAAAGTGGATTTTATATGACAACCGGTGATAACCTCCTCAGTGGTTGGACCACGAAGAAACTCCAAAGCACTTTCCAAAGCCAAACTTGCACCAAAAAAAGGTCATGGTCACTCTTTTGGTGGCCTGCTGCCCATCTGATATACTCCAGCTTTCTGAATCCTGGTGGAAAAAAACCATTACATCTGAGAAGCACGCTCAGCAAATCGATGAGATGCACAGAAACTGCAATGCCTGCAGCCAGCACTGGCCAACAGAATGCGCCCAATTCATCTCCATAATAATGCCTGACCATACATCACAAAACCAACTCTTCAAAAGTTGAAAGAATTGGGCTACGAAGTTTTGCCTCAACGGCCATATACCTATCACCAACCAATTACTACTTTTTCAAGCATCTCAACAACGGTTTGCATGCAAATCACTTTCACAACCAGCATGAGACAGAAAATGCTTTCAGAGAGTTCATCAAATCCTGAAGGACGGATTTTTATGCTACAAGAATAAACAAACATTTCTTGTTGGCAAAAATGTGTTGATTGTAATGGTTGCTATTTTGATCAATAAAGATGTGTTTGAGCCTAGTTATAATAATTTAAAATTCACAGTCCGAAACCAGAATTACTTTTTCATAAGCCTTAAAAAAAATCTAAAACCACTCTTGTAGTCTCTTAGTGAAGGATATCATTATTCATTCCTCTGCCCACAGCAGAAACCTAGGTATCATCTTTGATTCTCTTCATCTCCTCCACCTCTGTTCACACTACCCACCCACTCATCACTCCATTTATCACCAAATAATGTTGGTAAACAAGAAAATCTGACATACCTTGCTGTTAAAAAAAGAAACAAATAGGACCCTTCATAATTTAGGTCTAAATCTTTTTCTACTTTCTATCTCCTTCCCCTATTCTCTAATTAGACCTCTAAAGTTTACCTATAAGGAATTTCTTTCAGTTTCTTGACTATCTTATGCTTCCTTCCTTCTCAAAGCCTTTGCATATGCTATTACTTCTGCCTAGAAATCTCTTCCCTCCACTCTCAATCCCAACGGACTTGGTGAACTCTCAGGAATCTTTCCCTTGACTACTCTCTTCCAAGCCTTTTCAGTTCTCTAGGCCTACTCTTCCTATGCATTCCTAAAACTCAAAGTCCTCTCATAAAAATAAACAAAGTCTTACTTAGTTCTGCACTTTCCAGCTACCTTTTCTTTCTCCTCTTCACATCCAAGCTTTACTTCCTCACACTCCTTCATTCTTCTATGACTACAAAGTTTTCCACTTCCCCTACCTCAAAGCGCCAAAGATTTCCTGACTGCTAAATGCAGCAGGTTCTTTTCTGTACTGTTATCTGACTTCACTGTATCATATGATGTTTTTGAAGCACTCTTTTTCCTTGGGTTCTCTGATAATACTCTCCCACGGTTCTCCCCTTACTTCCCTGAACAGTTCCTTCTCAATCTGTGAGTTCTTCTGCTTGCCCTTAAATGTTGGCATTCCTCTGGAACTCTGTACTTGGACTTCTATTTCTATTCCCTTCAAGGCAATTTAAACAATCACCTATATGCATGATTCTTAAGTCTCTCATCTGTTAACATTTTCCTATAAGCTCTGAACCCTTATAAATACTGCCCATAGAAGACCTTTTAGATGCCCCACAGGAAACTTCAATATACAAGATACAAAAGGCATTTATTATTATCCTCCCAGAATTACTCCTTCTTTGACACAGCTCTATACCAAGTAGCCAAGAGAGAGACTTGAGAAAAATGCTCCATTTCTCCTTTACCCTGATGCCTCGCAATTAATCTGCAGACAAAATCCTGTCAAATCTATTCTTTCTGCTTCTACTTCCCACTGCAAGACTCAAATCCCGATCATCTCTGCCTTCATATTGTAAAAGCCTTCTTGCCTCCAATCTTGCACCCTTTCTAAATCATCCTTCACACTGCTTCCAAATATAAACCACATGAGGGTGCATGTGTGTGCACTATTTCAGTCGTGTCCAACTCTTTGTGACCCTATGGATGTAGCCCGCCAGGCTACTCTGTCCATGGGATTCTCCAAGCAAGAATACTGTAGTGAGTTGCCATGCCGCCCTCCAGGAGATCCATCTCCTGTCTCCTAACCTTCCTGCACTGGCAAGCAGGTTATTTACCACTAGCACCACCTGAGAAGCCCAAACCACATATGATGCCCTACTGAAAATGCATCCTGGCTGCCTACAGGATAAAGTTGCAATTTCTCAGCACAGGAAACACAGACCCTCAATAATGCTATATATCATCAGTATCACTCTATCCATACACTCACATCCTATGTCCTAATCATAGTAGGATACTGGAAACTTACTAAATACAGCAAACTGTTTCAGGCAGTTCCATGCTCTTCCCTTAAGACTTTCATATCCTCCAGTACAAGGCCCTTCTCACAACTGTGGAGGAAATTAATCATTTCATCCTTTGTGCCCCCAGGGCATCCTTATACACACACACACCTATATATATAATTATGGTAGGTACTTCATTTGATTATATTTATCTTTCCTGATTTGCATTAAAACAACAATTCAGCTACTTATCAGCTGAGTAAACCGGGCAAATCAACCTCTCTGAGCTTATCAATGGCGATGCTACCAAGAGTTATGAGGCATGAATGAGGGTACTGTGTAAATAAAGTACCTACTTCTATACCTGGCACAGGATAGATGCTTTAAAAAAATGTCCTTATTGTTACTCTAATTGTTTTCCTTAGGCCACTGTGGAAGCTTAAAATATAATAGACAAATGAACTGCAAGGTGCTAGACGGATACACGGTAGTTGTGTTACAACATCTTTACTAAATTCTAAAGTGAATACTATGATTAGTTGTCTGAAGGGTGAGCAAGCAACCAGGGAAGAAAGTCAGATATGAAGGAGTCAAGCAACAATTGAGAGCTGGGCTTAATTTTCTGGTACATTTCAGGAAACGTCTCCATCCATCACAACCATCACCATCTTTATCCACCTGGCAACTGCTATCTCTTCACGAAATGTGCCACAGCACAGCGTCACTGTCGCTGATTTAACCGCTGCTTTTTGACTTCCCAGGACCATAGTTTTGTGAATTTCAGATTATGTCTACAGGCCGTGACTCCCAGCGGGAGATGTAATTCCTACTACGTCCACTGCCCGCCATTTGACGCCTTCACACAACTTTGGCATTAAGAATTAAAAAACTGCAAAACACAAGGCACACACCTGCATCAACAAACACGTCAATCTCCACGGCCCACAAGTAAATATCCTCACCGCAATCCCCGGACGAATTTACCAAAAGCCTCAAAAGCCAGGCACACCTCTACAGACCCGCCCCCGGCACGCACGCAGCCTGCGGCCCTCGTGTGCCGGCCGCTGGCCTCCCACGCCGCGGCACGGCCTCCGGTCACTCACAGGAAGTTCTCCATCGCGATGCGGACGATAGAGCCTTCCACGAAAGGCCCGGACGACGGCAGTGGCCGTGGCGCCGCCGGTGGGACCGAACTCTTTTTCTTGCTCGGGACTTCCGACGAGGGATCACTCAGGATAGCTCTCTTGGAGGCCAGGGGGCTTTGAGTGGACGTTTTCCTGCTCGGTGTCGCCATCCTGGCGGTCTCTCTTCTCGGCTGTGGCTTCCGTTCCCACCTTCCTACAGCCCCAGCGCCCCGGCGTCCCACTCCCGCGCGAACAGCGCGGCGCGCGACTGCGCGAGAGCCCGCCCCGGCGCCTGCGCAGTCCCTGCCTGGTAGCGTCACAGGGCATGCCCCACCCCTTCCCCCCCTCTCGGGTCTTGGGAGACCCGAGCTGGCGGGAATGGGACGGGGTGGCTCACGGGACCACCCCGCGGGAAGCGGCCACAGGACTGCTCTGTATGTTTCTGCATTTTGCCGATTTTTTAACTCAAAAAAAAATGTCAGCTGCATTTAATGTTTTGAAAGCCTTTTCAGCGCTCAAGGAAACGTCCACGAGGGGAGGGAGCGCGGGACCTCGTCGTCTTCTGACTGGTTTTAATGAGGTCCCCGTGTCAAAACAAAAACAAAAACCCCAACAGTGCAAGCTTTCAAATGACTCTATGCCAGCTCTTCCCTTAAAACATAGCGCTCGGGTCTGTTGCGCTCTCCAACAGGTGGAAAGATTGCACGGCACAGGTTTTCTTCACTACCCCCACCACCACCCCCGCTCCCTAATTCCCTAGTAAGAATTCCTCCTTCGACCTTTCTAGAAATGCCCCACCGAGCACGCTGGCATCGTTAAGAGGATGCTTCCACTTAAACCTAGTCACGTTCATCTAGTTAACTCCCTTATTAAAGATGAGGTTCACTGAGGCCTCTGCAGGTCTTCACTCACTATAATCATATCTGATCTACAATAGGCTACTGAGGCAGTGAGGGAGCCAGGCAAGCAGGTCTCAGAGCTTACGTTTTGGTGTGGAAGACAGGAAAAGAACAAGATAACCTACATAGGATCAAGATAATTTCAGGCGGTGATAGGTGTCATGAAGGAAAAAACAGAATGAATGTATGAGAGAAGCAGGGAAGGCCTGTCAGAGAAAGTGATACTTGAGCTAAATCCTGGAGAAGAAGGAGCTAGCGGAGGAAATGAGAAAAGAGCATTCCAGGCAAGGATAGAGGCTCTGAGGTGGAAACCAGCAGAATGAAGAACAAAGGGAAGGCGGGCTAAGCTATACTGAAGTGAGCAAGTTTGCTTAGGGGGGCCTTGCCCATCATGCATTTTATTTTAAAAGCAATGGGAAGCCATTGGATGGTTTTAAGCAGGAGAGAGACAAGATCTGATTAAAGTTTTTAAATGAGGCACTCTGGTAGCTGATTCCTCAGAGTCAAGCCTGGAAGTTGGGAGGCCATTTAAAAAGCTATTGCAGAAAACCCTGATTCCCCACTCCAGGATAAATGCTCCTTTCCCAAGCCCCTGCTTCTCCTCACACAACTGAAATCTGCACTCTTTAAAACTTGTAACCGAAGAAAGAATAAAATTTTTTTTTAAAAGTGAACATGTCTTGGTTGTTAGAAAATTTTTAGTTTTTCAGCAAATTAAATAATACCTTTAAAACTGTTCAAAAGGCAGGAAATAATCTTTTTAAAAATAGAGCCTAGGAGGGTACTATACCCTTATTTGCTACACTGCTAGTACAAACTTTTTGAGAAGTGACTTGGTAACCTTCTTCAAGAGCATTAAAAGAGTCCGATTCTTTGAAGAAATCATTGCATTTAGAGAAACCTAATGGTAAAATAATACATGCAGTGGTAATGAGGGTTGAAAGCAGGAAACCAATCTAATCATTTTATACTATCATTAGATCTTCAGTGAACTACTCAAACTGTGCTTATAAAGTTGAGTTGGGAAATGTATGTGTGTGTGTGTGTTTAGGCTCAGTCATGTCCAACTGTTTGTGACCCCATGGACTGTGAGGAGCCGCTTGTGCTTCCGGCTCCTTTGTCCCTGGGATTTTTCAGGCAAGAATACTGGAGTGGGTTCCCATTTCCTCCTCCAGGAGATATTCCCAACCCAAGAACCTAACATATATCTCCTGTGTCTCCTGCATTACAGGTGGAATCTAACCACTGAGCTATTGGGAAATGACACCATATATAATGCATACAGATTGTGAGTTCTTGTCTAGACTGTCAGTCCGTCATGCTCTACCGTCATCCTTCGAAAAGGAAAATGTTACTGGTTTTATTTATAACCACAAACACAATATGTGTTAAATGCAGAAATTTAGGAAACACAGAAAAAAACAAACATACACAGGGGAAGTTCAGTTCAGTTCAGTCCCTCAGTAGTGTCCGACTCTTTGCGACCCGATGAATCGCAGCACGCCAGGCCTCCCTGTCCATCACCAACTCCCAGAATTCACTCAGACTCACATCCATTGAGTCAGTGATGCCATCCAGCCATCTCATCCTCTGTCGTCCCCT
>NW_011495030.1:1596406-1598881 GCF_000754665.1 Bison bison bison
AACTGTGGTGTTGGAGAAGACTCTTGAGCTGCTCTCCTTCAGAATGGACTGGTTGGATCTCCTTGCAGTCCAAGGGACTCTCAAGAGTCTTCTCCAACACCACTGTTCAAAAGCATCAATTCTGTGGCACTCAGCTTTCTTCACAGTCCAACTGTCACATCCATACATGACCACAGGAAAAACCATAGCCTTGACTAGATGGACCTTTGTTGGCAAAGTAATGTCTCTGCTTTTGAATATACTATCTAGGTTGGTCATAACTTTCCTTCCAAGGAGTAAGCGTCTTTTAATTTCATGGCTGCAGTCACCATCTGTAGTGATTTTAGAGCCCATAAAAATAAAGTCTGACACTGTTTCCACTGTTTCCCCATCTATTTCCCATGAAGTGATGGGACCGGATGCCATAATCTTTGTTTTCTGAATGTTGAGTTTTAAGCCAACTTTTTTACTCTCCTCTTTCACCTTCATCAAGAGGCTTTTGAGTTCCTCTTCACTTTCTGCCATAAGGGTGGTGTCATCCACATATCTGAGGTTATTGATATTTCTCCTGGCAATCTTGATTCCAGCTTGTGCTTCTTCCAGCCCAGCATTTCTCATGATGTACTCTGCATATAAGTTAAATAAACAGGGTGACAATATACAGCCTTGACGTACTCCTTTTCCTATTTGGAACCAGTCTGTTATTCCATGTCCAGTTCTAACTGTTGCTTCCTGACCTGCATACAAATTTCTCAAGAGGCAGGTCAGGTGGTCTGGTATTCCCATTTCTTTCAGGATTTTCCACAGTTTATTGTGATCCACACAGTCAGAGGCTTTGGCATAGTCAATAAAGCAGAAATAGATGTTTTTCTGGAACTCTCTTGCTTTTTTGATGATCCAGCGGATGTTGGCAATTTGGTCTCTGGTTCCTCTGCCTTTTCTAAAACCAGCTTGAACATCTGAAAGTTCATGGTTCACATATTGCTGAAGCCTGGCTTGGAGAATTTTGAGCATTACATTACTAGTGTGTGAGATGAGTGCAATCGTGCAGTAGTTTGAGCATTCTTTGGCATTGCCTTCCTTTGGGATTGGAATAAAAACTGACCTTTTCCAGTCCTCTGGCCACTGCTGAGTGTCCCAAATTTGCTGGCATGTTGAGTGCAGCACTTTCACAGCATCATCTTTCAGGATTTGGAATAGTTCAACTGGAATTCCATCACCTCCACTAGCTTTGTTCGTAGTGATGCTTTCTGAGGCCCACTTGACTTCACATTCCAGGATGTCTGGCTCTAGGTCAGTGATCACACCATCGTGATTATCTGGGTTGTGAAGATCTTTTTTTGTACAGTTCTTCTTTGTATTCTTGCCACCTCTTCTTAATATCTTCTGCTTCTGTTAGGTCCATACCATTTCTGTCCTTTATCGAGCCCATCTTTGCATGAAATATTCCCTTGGTATCTCTAATTTTCTTGAAGAGATCTTTAGTCTCTCCCATTCTATTGTTTTCCTCTTTCTTTGCATTGATTGCTGAGGAAGGCTTTCTTATCTCTTCTTGATATTCTTTGGAACGCTGCATTCAGATGCTTATATCTTTCCTTTCTCCTTTGTTCTTCGCTTCTGTTCTTTTCACAGCTATTTGTAAGGCCTCCCCAGAAAGCCATTTTGCTTTTTTGCATTTCTTTTCCATGGGGATGGTCTACTCATAATTCCTCTACCCAGACTAATCACTGTTAAGATTTTGGTGTATGTTTTAATATCTTTTTTCTTTGTGTATGTATGTTATGGTCCTTTTGTTGAAAAAAGTAGAATTATACTGTACAACTTATATATACTGTTATTTAACCCTCTTTATCTCACTTAATATATTCAGTTCAGTTCAGTTCAGTTGCTCAGTCGTGTCCGACTCTTTGCGACCCCATGGACCGCATGCCAGGCCTCCCAGTCCATCACCAACTGCCAGAGTCCACCCAAACTCATGTCCATTGAGTCGGTGATGTCATCCAACCATCTCATCCTGTGTCGTTCCCTTCTCCTCCTGCCTTCAGTCTTTCCCAGCATCAGAGTCTTTTCCAATGAGTCACTTCTTTGCATCAAGTGGCCAAAGTATTGGAATTTCAGCTTCAACATCAGTCCTTCCAATGAACACTCAGGACTGATGTCCTTTAGGATGGACTGGTTGGATCTCCTTGTAGTCCAAGGGACTCTCAAGAGTCTTCTCCAACACCACAGTTCAAAAGCATTGATTCTTCAGTGCTCAGCTTTCTTTATAGTCCAACTCTCACATCCATACATGACTACTGGAAAAACCATAGCCTTGACTAGACAGACCTTTGTTGGCAACGTAATGTCTCTGCTTTTGAATATGCTATCTAGGTTGGTCATAACTTTCCTTCCAAGGAGTAAGCATCTTTTAATTTCATGGCTGCAATCACCATCTTCAGTGATTTTGGAGCCCAAAAAAATAAAGTCTGTCACTGTTTTCACTGTTTCCCCATC